>NC_134487.1:262940379-263039252 GCF_040206685.1 Ascaphus truei | reverse complement strand
GGACGGGAGAGGGGGGGGAGAGCGGACGGGAGAGGGGGGGAGAGCGGACGGGAGGAGGGGGGGGGAGAGCGGACGGGAGGAGGGGGGGAAGAGCGGACGGGAGGGGGGGAGAGTGCGGACGGGAGGAGGGGGGGGAGGGGGGGAGGAGGGGGGGAGAGTGGACAGGAGGGGGGTGGGTTGGTTAAAATTTCCCGGTCTCTCCTCTCCACTCCCCCTGTATGTTTCTCCGCTCCCCCGTCTCTCTCCCCTCCTGCCCCCCCATGTGACACAGACACACACACACAGTGAGACACACAGTGAGAGACCACACACACAGTGAGAGACACACACACAGTGTCACACACACACAGTGAGAGACATACACAGTGAGAGACACACACACAGTGAGAGACACACACACAGTGAGAGACACACACACAGTGTCACACACACACACACACACACAGTGAGAGACACACACAGTGTCACACACACACACAGTGAGACACACACACAGTGAGACACACACACACAGTGACACACACACACAGTGACACACACACACACACACACACGTCACCTCTCCTTCGGGGCGTCGCCATCTTAGGTGCCGCGTGTCCCCCCTCCGGGGAGGGAGTGGAGTGGGAGGGAGGTGAGAGTGCGGGAGTGGAGCGGCTTCCGGGCGCCTCTTAGGTGCCGCGTGTTCCCCCGCCGGGGAGGGAGGTGAGTGCGGGAGTGGAGCGGGAGGGAGGTGAGTGCGGGAGTGGAGCATGAGGGAGGTGAGTGCGGGAGGGAGTGGAGCGGGAGGGAGTGGAGCGGGAGGGAGTGGAGCGGCTTCCGGGCGCCTCTTAGGTGCCCGCGGTGTGCCCCCGCCGGGGAGGGAGGGTGAGTGCGGGAGGGAGTGGAGTGGCTTCCGGGCGCCTCTTAGGTGCCGCGTGTGCCAACCCCCACCGGGGAGGGAGTGGAGCGGGAGGGAATGGAGTGGGAGGTGAGTGGAGCGGGAGGGAATGGAGTGGGAGGGAGGTGAGTGGAGTGGGAGGGAGTGGAGGAGCTTCCGGGCGCCGCCGGGGAGGGAGTGGAGCGGGAGGTGAGTGGAGCGGCTTCCGGGCGCCTCTTAGGTGGGCGCGTGTCCCCCCGCCGGGGAGGGAGTGGAGCGGGGAGGGAATGGAGTGGGAGGTGAGTGGAGCGGGGAGGGAATGGAGTGGGAGGGAGGTGAGTGGAGTGGGAGGGAGTGGAGCGGCTTCCGGGCACCGCCGGGGAGGGAGTGGAGCGGGAGGGAATGGAGTGGGAGATGAGTGGAGCGGGAGGGAATGGAGTGGGAGATGAGTGGAGCGGGAGGGAATGGAGTGGGAGATGAGTGGAGCGGGAGGGAATGGAGTGGGACGGAGGTGAGTGTGATGGGGGGGAGAGGACAGAGAGGTGTGTGTGTGTGTGTGGTTTTTTTTTTTTTTGGACCTTTGGCCCGTCACTCCGCCTCAGGCCAATGAGAGGTGTGTGGGGCGGGCCAAGGGGGTGGTGTGTGAGTGTGTGAGGCCAATGAGAGGTGTGCGGGGGCGGGCGGCCAAGGGACCAATGAGATTGCCGCTAGGGACACCGGACATCCAGGCAGGCAGGCAGACAGGCAGGCAGGCATACAGTGCTTTCACTAATATAGTATAAGATACAAGCATGTGTGTATTTGCACGGGGTACCCAGCAGTGCTAGGATCCTTCACAGGTGGAGACGCTGTCACCGGACAAACAAGGTGTACTCTGGGCTCCCTGCAGTGGAGGATCAGGCCTCCCATGAGCCTACAGGTAACAGTGCACCACATGTAGTCAACCTAGACATGGGGGAAAGAGGGCTACATACATAACCAATTACATGTATAAATATTTATCAACTGCATTTTTATGTTTCATTCTACAACTTACTAACATTATCCACTTAGTGCTAGAAAACATGAAACAACAGTTTTTGTTTTTTTAAATCATCAAGGACATTAGGTCCAGGGCATCTATCAGCACAATTGCACATTTTAGCCTTTACGGCAGTTCTTTCTGGGGCCAAGTACATAAGAAATGGTAAAAAGTTGGTCAATTGAGAAATATATTTTAAGAACTATAGTATAAGGAGAGCAGAAGCAATGCAACAAATACAGGCTTTGGAATATTAATGATAAATCTTCCTTACTCTTCATTCTAGCGCCCAGTACAGGAGACATTGTAAAGTTTCGATTTGTTGGGAATGACTTGCTGCTGATCTCCCGGCGGCCAATTAAAGTTACACGTGTAAAGTGGAATTGGACATCAGCTGACTCAAAAAACAAAGCAACCATAGAAATGAATTATGAGAACGAAATAACTACTAGCAGACACTTTTCAAATCGTTTGAAGTCTTCTGGCTTAAACCTTGCTTTAAAAATTTCACCTATGACCTTTGAAGATGCTGGTAAATATCAATTCCAGTTGTCAGATCAGAAGATTGGGATTACTGTCAATCTTGTTACAATTAAAGGTATGTTTCAAACACTGTAATATTGGATGGGATATGAATTATCAGCAATTCACATACCTTGAATATGTATTAGTTAAACTGGAAGGCAAAATATATGCTGGTGAAGCTGGTTAAATAAATGTGATGACAGAAAATGAATACCTTCCAATTTATCAACATAATATGACGTACTGTGGCGGCCGATCTGAGTCTAAGACGGCTAGATCCGCGGCTCTCAGATTATCCCGGTTAGGTGCGTTTTTTTGTCGTTTTCGTCCGGAGTGAACTGCGTTATTTTCGCGCTTGTGATATTAGCATTTTATTCTCGCTGTCTGCAATACTGCAATGCCTTGTAAAAACTCAGGGGGGCGTTTGCGAGCTGTTGTCTTAGAAGTCTAATACCTTTGCGGTTCAACCTACGTCAGTACACAGTCTGTGTGTGCGCGCGCAGTAATTGTAAATTTGCATATTTAAAGTATACATGCATTTGCAGTGCTGTGCTGCTATACGGTATGTCACATTTGAAAATTGTTGAAATGCATAGGCGTGTACAGTACTGTAACAGTGTCACATTTTGGCATATACAGCGCTCTCCCCTCGCTCAGGATAATTAACTGCACTGCAGGGTATTTCAACTTCTTATCTTCTGTGCAATGCAGTACATCTCTCCCACACCATTCCTTTGAACGTGTGTCTGGTTTCAATCACATTCCTGCTTGACAGCAGGAATTTACTGCGCATGCGCCTGTAACTTCGCCCACCACTGCTTGCTTGCCTAAGTGAGTGACCAAAATAAATTTAAATTTTTTTTTTATTGTAATTTTTTTTCTCCACAAGCCTGCAAAAACCATCTTACTGTATTACGATATTCAATCTGTGCTGTAGCATTTGACTGCACATGGTTGATTTGTGTGTTTTTTACGTACTGTATTTGGGTGTGTATTATTATGATGAACTGCCTTTTGAAATCAAAGTATGTCTTTAGCTTTGAACTTCATGCAGCTGTACCTTGCAGCCCCCTCCCCAACGAACGCTAGCTCAAGGATTTGAAATTCCACGAGTCGTTAATTTTCTGAATCTTGCCATTGTGTTCTTAATCCGTCCATAGCCGACCTACAAAGCCTCACTGCGCCTGCGTGTAATCCTTTTAGAGATGGTAGCTAGCTGCTTGCTGCGCATGAGTCACCCAACCCCCCCCTCTCCACGGAGTCATTAATTTTCTGAATCTTGCCATTGTGTTCTGAATCCGTCCATAGCCGACCTACAAAGCCTCACTGCGCCTGCGTGTAATTCTCTTTGAGATGGGAATTTTGAGCCTTGTTTACGGCAACGCTTTGGAAAATCCCTTCTCGAATTTGATTTGCACAGAGCAACACCTCTCTGTGCGCCTGTGTATAATCCTCTTTCGGATGGGAGCTAGTTTACTCCTGCTCATGCGCCTGTAACTTCACCCACCACTGCTTGCTTGAGTGCCCCCCAAAATTTTTTAATTATGTTTTTTTAACTGTTATTTTATCCACAAGCCTGCAAAAACAATCTTGATATTACAATATTAAATCTGTGCGTTTGCCTGCACATTGTTGATTTGTATGCTTTTTACGTACTGTATTTGGGGGGTGTAGGGATCAAATTACAGTATTATGATGAACTGCCTTTTGAAATTACTGTACTCTACAGTACAGTATGTTATTTCTTTGAACTGCTGCACAACTAATCCTTCATCCCTCCCCCACGCACAGACACCTCCACAGAGTCATTCATTTTCTGAAGTTAGTTAGTCATTGTGTTTTTAATCCGTCCCTAGCCGAGCGTCAATTGCCTCACTGCGCCTGTGTGTACTCTAATCCTTTTAGAGATGGGAGCTTGCTGCTTACTGCGCATGAGTCACCCAACCCCCTCTCACCACAGAGTCGTTAATTTTCTGAATCTTGCCATTGTGTTCTTAATCCATCCATAGCCGAGCTACAAAGCCTCAGTGCGCCTGCGTGTAATCACCCCACCCCCCCCCCCCCAACCCTTTGAGGCTTTGTTTACGGTAACGCTTTGGAAAATCCCTTCTCGATTTTGAAATGTAAATCCGATTTGCACAGCATTGTGAGAATTGAGAGTTAAAAAAACCATTAACTGATTCATGTTGTTTTGTCATTCATTCTTATTCATTGGTGTACTGTAGGGGTGGGGGGGGGGGGGGGTTGTGGTTGTTGTAAATGATTATGACTAGCAGGAATGTGAATACATATTTATTTTATTTTATCAGGAACCAAAAAATACAAATATAAAAATAATCATGAATAATACATAATGCAGTCTTTATTAAGTTCTTTTGGCAGATTGAAATTGGATAAAAAATTTAGAAAACATTTCTAAAACATGGGGAAACATGAATAATGCACATTTATAAGAATATTATTTAATAATATATACTGTAATGTATAATATATATATATATATATATATATATATATATATATTATTTTTCCGTCTTTATCTTGTTCCTCATTCTGTGTACAGTACAGTAGTTCATTGAGAGAGGAGAGGTGTTGTTTACATCATTACTGCTGTTTATATACTGTACATTTTACTGTACAAACAGATTAGACTGGACACAAAACCCCGCCTCCCCCCAGACCACCCTTTTTTCCTGAAACGAAAAGAAAACAAAATATTAGTGCAGTTATGTGCGTACTGTATTATGGCACTGTGTGATGTGTAGTACTACTGTAGATGGCTGGTGCTGCTTTCTCTGGAAAGAAAAAGATTGAGCAGTTAATAGGCAGTTACTGTAGTACTGTCAAACTACTCTATACTGGAACTACTGTATACTCTGACTACTGTTAAATACTATGTACTGTAACCTGATGGCTGGTGCTGCTCTCTCTGTAAAGAAAAAACTGTAACTACTGTATACTCTGACTATTGGGAAAGAAAAAATATGTGCCATACTTACCTGTATCATACTGTACTTACAATACTACAGCACGGTACTATTTACCTGATGCTTGCCCATTACGCGCGATCACAATGGGCAACACAGTGGCAATATGGTCAATATATTTATTGCAGCGTTCCACGGTGAGTACATCGTTCCAAAAACTCATTATGCCTTTCAACAACTCGTCCTTTTTGGAGGGTTTCGCCATTTTCCAGATATGGTCCTTCAGCTGATGCCATACCATTTCGATCGGATTGAAGTCTGGCGATCTGTCATTGGAAAAAAGGACAATTAGTTTAAGAGATACAGTACACAGTAAAAACTGTGGGAAACAAATGAGACACGGTTACCGCACTTACTCCGCTGGTGTCTTCACCCAGTTGATACAGCGCTCAAGGATATGTGCTCTTGATGCGGTGTGCTTTGGATCGTTGTCCTGGTAGAAGCGGTGACCATTCGGGAACTCGCGTGTGATGTATTGTACTATCTCAAGGACAATGTTGTCTTGGAAGAAAGCTTTATTCATGATTCCTATAGCAAGAAAAGAAAAGTGCTCAAAAAACTGCACAATAGTACAGTACAGTGCATACAGTAAGGTTACACTAGTAAAGTACAGTGCATAAGGCTACATTATATTTGATATATTTTACCATCAAAGATGACAATGCATCTTGGTCCACGCCTAGAGATGGCACCCCACACATGCAGCTTCACGGGGGGTTTTGGCCGCGGCTTCAAAGATATGCAACCTTTTTTGTGGAATGCAAAGCTTGCAAATCTCTCCAGCGACACAGTAGACTCGTCAGTGAAGATGCAATCCAGGAAAGTTTCCCCACTGTCGATCCATGCCTGGGCCTGGACCCCTCTTTGATTTTGTTTGCATCCCTTATCATGGGGTATGCTCTGTAATGACAAGGAATAAATAATTTTAGCGGTACAGTACAGTTTCCTAAACAACACTTTTACCTCCTGTCCTGTCCAGTACTAACTTCACACGTCCATATTTCCATCCAATGCTGCGTCTCATCTTCTTTATGCTGGTCTCGGATACAGCGAGATTGTGATTTTCCTGCAGAGTGTATTTGACCCTTAATGCACTCCTCTCATCATTCTCCTCACTTATTTTGTCCACAAGAAGAGTTGTCTCCCTACAATGTAAACAAAAACATTCCGGTAAGTAAAAATATTAGAGACAGTAGATCAAGAGGATACAATATATTGTTCTATTAATACAGTATGCAGCAATATAAAACTGTTGAAATATAATATAAATATATATACTGTTGTAATATAAATATAAATATACAAAATATATACACTGTTGTACTATAAATGTACAAAATATATATACTGTTGTAATATAAATATAAATATACAAAATATTTATACTGTTGTAATATAAATCTTCAGAAACAACAAAAATATTAGATACAGTACTGTAGATGTACTGCACCGACACACTTTATTCGAGCAAATACTCAGTATGTACCTGGCAGATACCTGGAATGCGCCGCTCCTCACCTCTGACAAGCCCCGTTGCGTTTGCCTTCCCAGCCTGGGTTCATGCCTGGCTGATGGGCGGCTGATCTGTTAAATGATAATGATTAGGATTTAATAGGCTGCAATGCTTCGCGTGTCTACCAGATGGCATAAATTCATGAATTGTAATGCAGTATATATATATATATATATACTGTGCAGTATTGCAGCCAGCGGGAATAAAATGCTTCAATCCCTGCCTGGAAAATACCTCAATGCACTCGGGCAGAAAACAGTCACAAACCTCAATACACCCGGGTATACCCGAATTCGTGGGACTAGCCGAGCTCGAATAAAGTGTGTCGCCAGTGTACAGTACATTTTTGGAAAAAAAATTTTTTTTAAAGTTTTATAAATATACTTACGCGTTAGTTACCCTTGGTGCTCTTTTGCGTTCTCTGTTTTTTCCGTGTGCATGATAGCTCACGATGGTTGCTGGCACAACGAGGCCAGAAGTAGCTAACTAGCGTTGGATAGCAGCAATTCGGTGTCTGCTCGTGTACATCTCCTTAATTCGTATGATGAGATCCTTGGAAATCTTTTTAACAACCATTGCTGCGAGCAGAAAGAAATACAAACACAAGAATGCATATTTGATGTTTAGTCGATGTGTATTCAATGTGCAGTGAATCCACAAAATGGAGGGTGTATTTATACATTAATGACTCACATTAGAGTACGCCCACTTTCAGCACCTGTACCTCGCCGCCATGCATAAAAGGTTACACACTTTGCATAGCCCACCACTCGATGATCTTTATCTGAACTTGCCCTTGTCCAGATACTGCATTGTGCCACATGCTTCCATGGAGCAACCCCGATTCTACGGACGCAGGAACCCACTCGCCTCTGCTGTCATGCAGAAAAGGTGAAAGGCGGTTGCCGTTTCCACGCCAAGGCAAAAGCGACAGGCTAAGGCCAATAAAGAAAACCTTCTGCTGACCCCAAAGGCTAAGAGTTTTCTTAGACGTCAGCCTTATTATGTCAAGAAGATATACGGTGATGTACTCTCGACGCAAAATGAATGGCAGCCAACCCATCGAACCCGCAGACCACTTCCTCACATACGCTTCGACGACTCTGCCGCCGCTGTCCCGGAAATCTTCCAGCCCGTCTTTTTCAGCCCGTCTTTTCTCTATTGTGCTAGCAAAGATAGATCTGCTTCTGGAGACCATGTTAAATGTGGAGCAACGGATGCTACATATGGATCAATGAATGATACATATGGATCAACGGATGCTAGATATGGATCAACGGATGGATCGACGGATGGAGAAGATAGAGGCTGACATAGCGGGTTTACATCGTTTGCTCGGGGTTAATGCCCCTGTTTCCCCAACACCGGAGCAGGGGGGTGACATGGATGTGATGAATGGGAGCATCGACTCCCTTCCATCACCAAGCGCACCCCCTCCACCAGAAGATGTAGTGTACATGTATGCCGTTGAGGAGGACATGACAACCCCGTCAAGACTACGACAGGAGACAACACGGCGACCAAGACCGGAGGAAAGCTTCCTCCCAGAAAACCTACCATAGCCCGTCGCCTCAACCACACCCGCCCGCAGAAGACCTACATTCGCTCGCATCGATACGGTGCCCGACATCACCCTGCGCGATCTGACACCGGTGCTTAGGGATAAGTGTAGGGTGATGAGTGCCGGTGCACCCCACAAGTATGCCTTGTTACTTTTTAAGCACCATATTCCCTATTCGTTGTACTGCGACTGGGCCTTCAAAGTGAACTACGACGGAAATCGCGTAAAAAAGGCGCTTCCTGCCAATTTCAGAAAGAACATTTTGGATGAAATGCGGCACTTTTATCCAACTACAGATCCTGTAATGAAAGGCGTTCGAGACTGCATTATTGGCGTTTTGCGCCATGCAAGGAATCGGCCATGGACGGACAATGTGGTGGACTTTCTGGATTAATCACGGGAACTGTAAGACCATACTGTTGTGCTGAACTGTATTGTACATGTTTTGACCTGCTGAACTTACTGTAAATAAAGTAGATGTTTTGACATGCTGTACTGTATTTAACTTACTGTTTTAACTTGCTGTCCACACACACAGGACCTGCACAATTCCAGTCCCTGAGGGCCGCAAACAGGCACGGTTTTCAAGGTTGTCCTGAAAACCGGGCCTGTCTGCTGCCCTCGAGGACTGTACTGGTGCAGGCCTGACTGACTGTTTTGCACACCATCCCACTGTACTGTATACTGTATGTTTCTTTAATAAAGGAGATGTTGCGTTTTGTATACTGTATTTTATGAATAAAGAATTTTTTTAATCACAGGTAAGACCATACTGTTGTGCTGAACTGTATTGTACATGTTTTGACCTGCTGTACTTAAATAAAGAAGATGTTGTGTGTTTTTTAACTTGTATTTATACAGAAATGTTTTAACGTGATGTACACACACAGGACCTACACAATTCCAGTCCCTGAGGGCCGCAAACAGGTACAGTTTTCAAGGTTGTCCTAAAAACCGGGCCTGTCTGCTGCCCTTGAGGACTGTACTGGTGCAGACTGTTTTGCACACCATCCCGCTGCATATGTTTTGACTTGCCGTTCTTTAATAAAGGAGATGTTGCGTTTTGTATATTTTATGAATAAAGAATTTGTTTTTAAAACATGTGACTGTAAACCATACTGACTGACTGTAAATGTTTTTACTTTCTATACATAAATGTTTTCACAACTGTAGCAGTAAACCATACACCTGTTGATGTTTTGAATTGCTGTGCACTTAAAATGTTTCTACATTGTACAGTATTTGTAAATAAATGTTTTTGTGCTGACTCCACCAATAAAAGAACATGTTGATTTGTTTTACATTGTTCCATTGGCTCCCTTGCTACTGTAACAAAATACAGTGTTTCTAGAATGTACACTACTGTCCAGGCACACTGTACTGTACTTTATACTGTAGGCAAGCTCAGTACAAGAGTATTAAAAAAATAGAAGACACATACACTGGCGACACACTTTATTGAAGTGTGGCCAGTTCCGCAAGCCGGGAGATTTCCCGGCTTGCAAGTGGCATCCCCTCGGCGTGCCGCGCGTCACCGATGCGCGGTCACGCGTCATCGGGTGCCTGCGCCCCCTGCACGCGAGTCCAGGGCTCCCCGAGGGAGCCCTGGTGTCCTGCGATGTGGGGGACGACGGCAGGGGGTTCCGGGGGACCCGGCGGACCCGGAGAGGAGAGGGGGAAGCCGCGATCGGCGGGCCTCTCCTCCGCTGCTTCGGCGCGCGCCCGGCACCCTCCGGCGCGCGCCAGGTAACTGCTGCGGCCGAGAACGGGCAAATGCTCGAATAAACTCGGCCGCAGCAGTACAGTACTGTACTGTATGTACTGGCACTGTATAGAAGACACATACTGTATATACAGTACTGTAATACATGTAGAATAAATGCATAGTTTTTATTTTTTGGGGTTTATTACACAGTATACTGTTTATAAAAAAGTATTGTATACTGTATGGCCGGAAAACATCAACATAGTATACATCAGCCACTAAACTGTAGGCTCCGGTACGTGGGTTTTTAAATCCGATTCAGCAATGTGCAGGCATTGTTACACAAAGCGATATTATCCATCGAAATCCCTCCATTAGCGGTTTTCTTTTCTGAGGAGAAACAAAAAGAAAAGTTTTACTGTAATGGTCTAAAGAAGTTCCCAGCCAGTCCCACCAATAATTTTCTCGGGGGGCGTCTCCTGTTCACATGCGCATGCGCCTTCCGTCGATGTAATGACACGCATACTGTATGCATCTCAAGAAGGTTCCAATACGCATGCGCCTAGCGTTCCACCAATAGTTCAGTATCTGCAGTACAGTACTGTAGAAGCCGCTCAGCCAATAATATTGCTTACAGGAGAATCGCTTGACTTTTGAATTGCACCGATATTTTTACTGTATTGTCAAAATAAAAAAACACAGAAAATAATAAGGCAACAATACTCACCATAGAATTTCCCATTCAGCTGGCGCCGGCGCCGGTCCACTGCCAGTCCAGCGTTCTTGATAATCCACGTCGATAGTTTGCAGCGGGACTAGTCCACCTGTAGTCAGCTGATGAGGCTGGAAATTGCTTAGGTACATGCAAGCTTGATCAAAACTGCACGCAAAATCCGGCTCAGGCTCAGGGTTGTCACTGACGGTGGGACCATGATTGGAAGCCGGTGCTGGTGCATTGCTTGGCAGCGACTGTCGTTTCTTAGTTGGTTTTAACACGACCCTTCGCCTTTTGCCATCTGCATGATTATAGATACAAGAAAAAGCCGGTGATACACACCAATACCCTCCAACAAATTGTGGCTCAATACGATAAAAACAGGGATCGCTACATAACCTTTGCCTTACTGCACGCTTCCACGTATGAGGAGCTGGCAAAAATTTGTTAAAGTCATAGTTTTCGATAAAATACTGATAAATTTGAGCAACTGTTGCCATCTTATCATCTATTGCATTAATCGCAGCCCATATTAAATACGCGTAACTTCTGTCGGGTTTTTGGAAAGCGGGCTGCACTTGAACACTCATGGCGACGGCTCTCTGGAGAATACTGTAACTGAAACTGGTCTTTGTCTTTCTTTAATACGAAAAGCCTAAATTGATACATTTTTGCAACCTCTTCCTTCAGTCTCAAGGCCAAGTTACAATAGCACACCTTGGTATCTTTTTTAAACGAAACACCTGCAAGTCGACACATTACTGAAGCGCATGCGCATTACAATTTATGAATATCTGCCATCTGGCAGACACGCGAAGAATTGCAACCTATTAAATCCGAACCATTCTCAATAAACGCATCAACCGCGCGTCAACCGCACATGACCCGCGGCTGGGAACGCAAAATGAATGCGGCATGCTCCAGGTGAAGTGAGTCGCATTCCAGGAAATAGCCAGGGAAAAAACGGCGATGTGTTAGATTCAGATGTGCCGCAGCAGTACAGTATAATGGTGATGTTTGGAAAGATCATAAGTAACCTGCATCTACAATATGAACAACTGATCATGTTATTACAGGACAAATCAGGTGCAGCAACTTAGTGTTGAACTACATAGATATCCCAGTTTTGTTTTTGTCCTAAATGTATATTATTTATTTATGAAATGTTTTACCAGGAAGTAATACATTGAGTGTTACCTCTCATTTTCAAATATGTCCTGAACATAGTTAATGTAACAAATAATACATGGTTACAAATACAGTTACATAAATGAACAGGGTATACATTATATACAATACATTGCATGCACAATATGGAAATGCTTCTGCAATTCACCATATTGCTTTAATGTTTCTCAAGTATATAAAGTTTTATTTTAAGTCCATTGAAATGTAATCCAATTTACCCGGCTCCAAAGGAGTTTACATCAGATTGACTATATACATTGCAGGGCGTAGTGTCTCATATCTGTGTTGGGTAGCTGCAGGCTGGGTGTGAATAAGCAGATAGAAAACGGATGGGCACAAGAAACTTTTGTAAAACATTAAATGTGTGGCGGTGCTCGTCTCAAATCAGAAGGCGGACCCGCAGGGCTGAGGTAGGGATGCAAATAAACAAACCAGAACCCAGGGACAGAGTCCTGTAAGAGTATCCGTAGTTGGTAAGGAATCAGGGGTCAGGGCTGGTGGCAGAGTAACAAAGTCCAGGGGACAGGCAGAGGTCAGGACTGGTGGCAGAGGTGCAAAGTCGAGAAGGCAAGCGGAGGTCAGGGCAGGCGGAAGGCAGCGAGGCCGGGGTCACGGTCCGGGTTCAGCAACAGGAATTCAAAACAAGCAAGAGGGTAAGGCGTAACTGTAAAGATCGACAGGAGCTGCAAACACACAGAACTTTGCTCGGCGACACCCTATGGCAACTGCAGCCTTATAAATCAGGCTGCCAGTACCCAAAATGGCCACAGAGAGCAGAAAGGGCAGGAGAGACTGAAAACCTGGACCGTAGTGAAAACCCGGCATGGATCAAGAAGAATCCTTACAGTACCCCCCTCTTTAGAAGAGACCCCCGGGCGATCTAAGACGGTTTCACAGGAAATTTCCGATGAAACGTACGAG
Source organism: Ascaphus truei (assembly GCF_040206685.1). Taxonomy (NCBI): domain Eukaryota; kingdom Metazoa; phylum Chordata; class Amphibia; order Anura; family Ascaphidae; genus Ascaphus; species Ascaphus truei. The sequence goes on along the minus strand of NC_134487.1, from coordinate 263,026,260 downwards.
GTTGGAGGCATGGAGATCCCTGGACCTTATCCATGAATTTTCCTCGGGTCCATAACCCTTCCAATGGACCAAGAACTGTAGACCACATGGGATCTACGGGAATCCAATATTTGGCTTACTTCAAATTCCTATTGGCCATCCACCATTAACGGTTTAGGAGAGGGGAGGGTAGGAAGAGAGAAGGTGCTCTGGATGAACGGCTTGAGGAGGGAGACATGGAACACTGAGTGTATTCTTAAGGTATCTGTGTAACGCTGATGATCACCACAAACAAGGCGGGACCCCGCTACTTAGGTGGGAAGGTGTAAACACCACCCACAGCAATGAAGACATGTCTGGAGAGTGGATGGTCAGGTTAGCCGGGTTGGTATTGGAGATGTGAAAACAGTCCTGATACTTGCCGAGGTCATAGGTTGGAGCCAGTAGAATGGTCTGTATCCGGGGTGCCGTAGTCGGGGTTGTAGACAGGAGAATAGTTGAAGTCCGGTGCCGTGGTCAGGGGTTGGAGAGATGCGGAAGGTCAGAGGTAAGCCGGGGTAAGTAATCCACAAGAGCATAGTCCAAGGTTCAAACCAGGTCGGTACACAGGGAATCAAACAGCAAACAAGGTAGAAAAAGGCAAGGTAAGACTAGGAACGGGAAGAGGAACCACACAGGCTACAAGGAATTATGCTCAACCAAAGTGCCATTGAGAAAGCTGAGCATACAGTATATAGGAGGAGACCCAATGAGACAGGGGGAGGAGTGGAGGTGCGGCCTCAGCGGAGTCAGAGATAGGAGGACGGTGCAGGAGACAGGTGGAGTGACGTATTCAGATCAGGAGGTTGACACGCAGCTGGGTAGCGGTGCACGCGCACCACGCATGTGCGCTGCGTGACGCTGGGACACAGTGCGTTCGGGGGCAGAGCCAGACCCCGTGATGTCGGAGAGAATTCTCCGTGTGTGCACGCATGTTGCGGGAGCTGCGGGTGCGGGCTGGACGTCAGGTAAGGGGGGAGCATGCCGCGGGGGACGCGCTCCTGGATTCCTTACAATCTGGAAGTTCCAGTTTGAACTCCACCGGGTTGACTTGTTTTAAGATTTCATAAGGTCCAATTAACTTGTGCCCGAGTTTGGAGAAAGGTTGTTTCAAGTGGATATTTTTTGTAGCCAGCCAGACCTGATCTCCCACTTGAAACGGAGGAGGTGGTCGTCGACGTTTATCTGCCTGGGTTTTTTTGCTGGAGAGCGGCTTTGGTCAGATTGACCTGGATTTTCTTCCAGAGTAACTGGCGTTCTTGGATTTTGTCATCCACTGCAGGAACTCCGGAAAGGGAAATGGAAAGAGGAAGGGCAGTGAAATGGTACCCGAAGGCACAGTAGAAGGTTGATTCCATGGAATTACGGGAAAACTCAGCCCACGGGAGCAGATCAACCCAGTCGTCCTATAGCTCAGAAACGAAATAGTGGAGGAATTGTGGGGTGGTAGGATGAAGAGAAATGTAAGGAGATACCCATTCTTTGGCAGAAGGCCTGCCAAAACATAGAGACAAATTGGGATCCGCGATCCGAGACTATATCCGTCGGGACTCCATGGAGGTGGAATATCTCTATAATAAATATCTCTGATAGTTCAGATGCTGTGGGTATCTTCCGGAGAGGAACAAAATGGGCTTGTCGAGTGAATCGGTCGACCACTACCAGTATGGTAGTCAAACCCCTGGAGGGAGACAGTTCCAACATAAAATCCATGGAGAGGTGGGTCCATGGGCAGGTGTGGATGGTAAGAGTTGGAGCAATCCACAGGGTAATGTCCTTGGCACTTTCATCTGAGTGCATATAACATAGGCTACCACAAACTCCTGTACATCTCAGCGGAGCTCTGGCCACCCACAAATTTGTTCGAGGAAATCGCAAGTCTTCCTAACCCCCGGGTGACGAGCCATCTTGGAGTTATGACCCCATTGCAACACCGCACTTCGTAATTCGGGAGGAACAAATAATTTAGACAAACGTGTGGACGTAGATCGAGGATCCTCTGCCTGAGCTTGCGAAATCTGTTGCAGAGGTGATGACGATACGGAAGAGATGATTTGTGCAAGAAGAATGATCGGTCCCTTCTCTAGCTCCTCGGAGCCGTCAGGAAAGAATTGATGAGATAGAGCATCTGCTTTGGTGTTTTTGGATCCTGGGCGATACGAGATCACAAAGTTTAAACCGAGTGAAGAAGAGAGCCCACCTCACCTGATGTGTCCAAGTCTCCTTGCGCCTTCAATGTATTCAAGGTTCTTGTGGTCAGTGTGGTGGTAGGCGTAGCCGGCCTTCATTAATAAAGGTCGAGCCCGGCTGGCTAACCTTGAAAATGTATGGCAAGGGCTGAGAGTATCAGCTCTTGGGTATAATATTGTACCTTACTGTGTTGCCCTGTAATGTTGTTCCCCCTTATACTGTCCCCCATAGGGTTATAAACTAGGAACTGTGTATGTGGGATTAACTGTGTAAGTCCAGTGGGCTAGTTAATGCATTCTCTGTGTATTCCCTTTGCCTCATGGGCCTGCAGCTGCCTGTGCAAGCTTATATGAGGATTGCCTTGTATGGGTGGCCCCTTATGAGAAATAGCTGCAGGGCAGAGACTTCTGGCACATTAGGGAAAAAGGGGGATAGTTTAATCTGTATTGCTTGCCAGCAAGGTATTCTTAGCTGGTCTCTTAGAGAAGAGAAGGTTTTACAACCCCACATGATAGGTGCAAATGGTGCAGTGCAAGCTCTTGTGTCTAAATGTTGGTTTTCGGTGTTTTAAAACTGCAATGCACTGTATTTGTCCTGTGATTTAAACCCAGGTTGGTGACACAAGGCAGTGTGAATTAGCATGTGAATTACATGTGAATTAGCATTTCAATGCATTTCCCCAGCTCAGATAGGGATTGTTAAACAGAAGAAAAGTGCGCAACCCAAAAGACACTCAATCGTTATTAAGACAATGTCTAAATTATACACCATAAAATCAGGCCTTGATAGTAAATTGTCTAAATGCAAGGCTCAACCCCACTGTGGAAGTGACAAATCTTAAAGTAAATCCATACAAAACCGTTGGATGTGGCGTCTGCTACTAAATTAAAGAGTATTGTTTTGTATTGTATGTCTTTATTTATATAGCGCCATTAATGTACATAGCGCTTCACAGCAGTAATACATGTGGTAATCCAATAAATACCAGATAATATAAATAACAGATCATGGGAATAAGTGCTTTAGACATTAAGGAAGAGGAGTACCTGCTCCGAGGAGCTTACAGTCTAATTGGTAGGTAGGGAGAACGTACAGAGACAGTAGGAGGGAGTTCTGGTAAGTGCATCTGCAGGGGGCCAAGCTTTATGTGCCATGTGTTCAGAATAGCCACAGTGCTATTCATATGCTTCTTTAAGCAAGTGTGTCTTAAGGTGGGTCTTAAAGGTGGATAGAGAGGGTGCTAGTCGGGTACTGAGGGGAAGGGCATTCCAGAAGTGAGGGGCAGTCAATGAAAAAGGTTTAAGGCGGGAGAGGGCTTTAGATACAAAGGGGGTAGAAAGAAGACATCCTTGAGAAGAACGCAAGAGTCTGGATGGTGCATAATGAGAAATTAGGGCTGCGATGTAAGGAGGGGCAGAAGAGTGTAAAGCTTTAAAAGTGAGGAGAAGAATGGAGTGTGAGATGCGGGATTTGATCGGCAGCCAGGAGATGGATTTCATGAGGGGAGATGCTGAGACAGATCTAGGAAAGAGTAGAGTGATTCTGGCAGCACCGTTAAGGATAGATTGTAGGGGAGACAGGTGAGAGGCAGGAAGGCCGGACAGCAGGAGGTTACAGTAATCAAGACGGGAGAGAATGAGGGCCTGAGTCAGAGTTTTAGCAGTCGAGCAACAGAGGAAAGGGCGTATCTTTGTTATATTGCGGAGGAAAAAGCGACAGGTTTTAGAAATGTTTTGAATGTGAGGGGCAAATGTGAGAGAGGAGTCGAGTGTGACCCCAAGGCAGCGGGCTTGGGCTACTGGGTGAATGATCGTAGTTCCAACAGTAATGTGGAAGGAGGTAGTAGGGCCAGGTTTGGGAGGAAGTATGAGGAGCTCTGTTTTAGCCATGTTGAGTTTAAGGCGGCGGAGGGCCATCCAGGATGATATAGCAGAGAGACATTCAGAAACTTTGGTTTGTACAGTAGGTGTAAGGTCGGGTGTTGAGAAATATATTTGTGTGTCGTCAGCATAGAGGTGATAATTAAACCCAAAAGATGTTATTAGGACACCTAGAGAGAGTGTATACAGAGAAAAGAAAAGAGGTCCCAGGACAGATCCCTGGGGTACCCCCACAGAGAGATCAATAGAGGAGGAGGAGGTATTAGCAGAAGAGACACTGAAAGTACGATGGGAGAGGTAGGATGAGATCCAGGATAGAGCTTTGTTCCGAATGCCAAGAGTATGGAGAATGTGAAGGAGAAGAGGGTGGTCCACGGTGTCAAATGCTGCAGAGAGGTCGAGTAATATGAGCAGAGTGTAATGACCTCTGTCTTTGGCAGCATGGAGGTCGTCAGTTATTTTAGTGAGGGCTGTTTCCGTGGAGTGAGCATTACGGAAGCCAGATTGTAGAGGGTCTAGGAGAGAATAGGTTTGAGAAAATGGAGCAAGCGAGCGAATACAAGACGTTCAAGGAGTTTAGAGGCAAAAGGCAGGAGGGAGACAGGCCGATAGTTAGAAAGACAGGTAGGGTCAAGCTTGCTGTTTTTGAGTAATGGTATGACTGTTGCATGTTTGAAGGAGGATGGAAAGGTTCCAGAGCAGAGGGAGGAGTTAAAAATGTGCGTGAGCGTAGGGATTATAGTAGGAGCAAGAGGTTTTAGGAGATGGGAGGGAATGGGGTCAAGAGGGCAAGTGGTAGAGGGAGAAGAGGCGATCAACAGCGACACATCCTCCTCTGAGACAGTGGAAAAAGAGTCAAGGAAGGCAGGAAGATAGTTAGGAAGAAGCGTAGGATGGGAGGAAGAAACAGAGGGGATGTTCTGACGTATGGATTCCACCTTTTCCTTAAAATAGTCAGCAAAGTCCTGAGCGGAGATGGAGGAAGGAGAGGCAGCTGAGGGTGGTTTGAGTAGAGTATCAAAGACAGAGAACAGTCGGCGTGGGTTAGACTTGTGCATGTTGATTAGTGAAGAAAAGTAGGCTTGTTTAGCTTGCGAGAGGGCAGAGTTGAAACAGGATAGCATAAATTTGTAGTGAAGGAAGTCTGCGAGAGTATGAGATTTCCTCCAGAGGTGTTCAGAGGAACGAGTGGAGGAATGCAGCATGCGCGTGTGGGAATTTAACCAGGGTCTAGGGTTAAAAGGGCGAGTGCGGCAGAGAGAAAGCGGGGCATGTAGATCAAGAGAGGAGGACAAGGCAGAGTTGTAGTTCCTGACCAGTTTTTCAGGGTCTGTAGCAGAGCTTAGAGAGGAGAGGGAGGAGTGTAACGTGGACTCAAAGTCAGGTAAGTGAATAGAGCGCAGGTTTCTGCAGAACCGGGGGGTAGATGGAGGTGGAGAAGGGGAGAAGCGAGATAGAGAGAATGAGATGAGGTGATGGTCAGAGAGAGGAAAAGGGGAAATGGAGAAATCAGAGAGAGAGAAGTTTTTAGTGAAAACCAGGTCTAAGTAGTGGCCATCCTTGTGGGTGCTGGCTGCAGTCCACTGTTGAAGGCCAAAAGAAGAGGTTAGAGAAAGAAAGCGGGAAGCCCAAGGGAGAGAGGGGTCATCAATGTGGCAATTGAAGTCCCCAAGGAGAAGAACAGGGGAGTCTGAGGAGAGGAAGAAAGAGAGCCAGGATTCAAAGAGAGAGAGAAAGGCAGAAGGGGGATGAGTAGAGGTTGGTGGGCGATACATGACCGCCACATGAACAGGGAGAGGAGAGAAGATCTGGACAGTGTGAACCTCAAAGGAGGGAAAGGCAAGAGAGGGGGGAATAGGAATAGTTCGGTAACGGCAGAGAGAGGAGAGCAGGAGCCCCACACCTCCACCCCTGCCATCAAGGCGCGGAGTGTGGGAGAAGGAAAGGCCACCATAAGAGAGGGCAGCTTCCAGACCAGAGTCAGACTGAGTGAGCCAGGTCTCAGTTATAGCAAAGAGAAGAAGGGAGTGATAGAGAAAGAAGTCATGCACAGAGAGGAACTTGTTAGAGAGGGAGCGAGCATTCCAAAGGGCACAGGAGAAAGGGAGAGAGGAGGGAGGGTGGCAGGGGATGGGTATGAGGTTGGAGGGGTTAACACCAGAAGGAGTAGAAGTTGTATGTGGGAGGCGAGGACGAGAGCAAGTAAAAATAAGGTAGGGACCAGGACTGGGAGAGATATCCCCAGAAGCAAGGAGTAGAAGCATGGATAGAAAGAGGATGTGTGAGGATGATTTATAGGGGTGTGTTTTAGTGCAGGGTGTATAGTTGTGTGGTGACAGAGGATGCAGGTAAGAAAGGAGTTCATGTGAACTGAGAAGTGGGGAAGAAAGGAGAGATGGAGATATATGAATAGAGTTAGAGGCATAAGGAGATTGGTGGAAGGAAGTGCATAATTTGAAAATAAGTGCGGTTGCAGCAAATATAAAAAATAAAGGCGGCATCACAGCAATAGTTAAGTGTTGAGATGTGCAGTCTTAGATAGATGATATCCTCTTTTCCAACGTAGATCAAAAGCAGGAATTAGAAGCAGTAGGTGATGTCCACTTTTCCACTTCTTTTTAAACTTCCTTTTTAAACTTCATATTCTACTTGAAACATTTCTACTTAAAAGCATATCTGCTTGCAAGCATGGCTGCTAGCAGCAATGGCTGTTAGGAGTTTACTTATATACTTTTAGAAAGTCACCTGGTTGGCACAACAAACTTAATTAGCACATGTGAGGGTAGTTAAAGCAAATGGTTTTTCTAAGGTGGGTGTTGCCTTGCCTTGCCTTGCACAAGTGTGAAAGCTGAATTAAATTAAGACAGTAGGGGGATGATTTACAGACAGACAATTGGAATATGTTTTTACCTAAATAGAACTAAATACACAGCATGGGAGGATATCAGGATAGACAGACAATTGGAATATGTTTTTACCTAAATAGAACTAAATACACAGCATGGGAGGATATCAGGATAGACAGACAATTGGAATATGTTTTTACCTAAATAGAACTAAATACACAGCATGGGAGGATATCAGGATAGACAGACAATTGGAATATGTTTTTACCTAAATAGAACTAAATACACAGCATGGGAGGATATCAGGATAGACAGACAATTGGAATATGTTTTTACCTAAATAGAACTAAATACACAGCATGGGAGGATATCAGGATAGACAGACAATTGGAATATGTTTTTACCTGAGGAAAGAGAAGAGATGAGTGAGTGATTCAATAGTCTTCCTTCCTTTTTAAACTTCATATTCTATTTGAAACATTTCTACTTAAAAGCATATCTGCTTGCAAGCATGGCTCAAACACTCCCACGAACTAAGAAATAAAAACACAAAAAAAGCGCAAGATGCAAATGGTGAAGTATATCAAAGTAATCAATATTAGTATTAAAAGGGTAAGTAATCTGCGTACATCAATGTTGTAAAATAAGCTCATTTACGTGTTAATAACACGAAATTACCACACGGCAAGCATCAGATGGAGTGGTCTGGTGGATACAGCTCTGGTCACTCTGCTCCTGCAGTCTGGAACTGCTGCCTGCGTTTCCCACGGTCTCTCACAGTCACAGCAACACGTGATTGGCATCCACAGCATCCAGCAGGATCAATCGATCACCAGGTCATCTGTTCCATAGAAGGCACTATACACATATAGTGAAAGTCTCCTTCAGCCGGTGCCATGACAGTGTCCAGATCTATTTCTACTGCGGTCTCAGCAGCTGGCGTTTCAACGGTGGAGTCCCGTCGGTAGGTGCGCACTGAGATGACGTCACACGCGCAGCACGAAGCTGCACACCGGCCATGTTAGATCAATGCGGGCAGAAGTTAGGCACAATAAAATGCTCAAAAATGCACAAAACAGTGGCGAGGGGTTTAAAAGGTACCGCAAATGTTATAGAAAATAATCCTACGCGTTTCGAAGCTGAACAAAAGCTTCTTCATCAGGGATAAATTCACTGTCACTGACTCTCAGCTTAAATACATATGGCTAGTTGGTAATTGGTCAAACAATTGGACCGAGGCCAATCAGATGGAATCTCTCAAAATTAGAAGGTGTGACAGTGATTTTAGTGAACTTAAGTAATACATATGATACAATAAACACAATTTTATTAATATAACACAATCATCTGCAAAAAAGGGATATAAAAAAGGGGAAAAAATGAAAAAACATGATTAAAATACAGCATGAATAAAATTAGATTACTGTGATAACTATCTCATGAATGAGTAATTAACATAAGGCATATGTTATATAATAGGAGGAAAACTCCAAAAGATATAGAATGGATTGTTGCATTGCTCAATGGACATAAGTATATAGAAATAAAAAATGAGAATATTAATAAAACTGAACCCTTCACACGTGAGTGTGAAGTCATATTATATATAGGGGACCCAAACTCCTAATTGAGAGCCCAAACGTCCAGGTCCAGGTCCTCATTTAACCCCTTAGGGGCCATGCAATCCAATTTATGGATCCAAAAGGATTCCTCAGCAGATAAAGTTTTAAGTCTATCCCCCCCTCTCCTATTAGTTGGTACGTGTTTAATACCTATAAAGGTTAGGGAGGAGGGATCTTTCTTATGGTGAACCAAAAAATGTCTCGAAACGCTATGCTTTTCATAGCCATTCTTAATATTTCGGACATGTTCCTGTATTCGGACCTTCAAATTGCGTTTAGTCCTCCCCACATAGTGCAGTCCACATCCGCACTCAAGTAGGTACATTATGTAGGTTGAAGCATTTTTGAGCATTTTATTGTGCCTAACTTCTGCCCGCATTGATCTAACACGGCCGGTGTGCAGCTTCGTGCTGCGCGTGTGACGTCATCTCAGTGCGCACCTACCGACGGGACTCTACCGTTGAAACGCCAGCTGCTGAGACCGCAGTAGAGATAGATCTGGACACTGTCATGACACCGGCTGAAGGAGACTTTCACTATATGTGTATAGTGCCTTCTATGGAACAGATGACCTGGTGATCGATTGATCCTGCTGGATGCTGTGGATGCCAATCACGTGTTGCTGTGACTGTGAGAGACCGTGGGAAACGCAGGCAGCAGTTCCAGACTGCAGGAGCAGAGTGACCAGAGCTGTATCCACCAGACCCCTCCATCTAATGCTTGCCGTGTGGTAATTTCGTGTTATTAACACGTAAATGTGCTTATTTTACAACATTGATGTACGCAGATTACTTACCCTTTTAATACTAATATTGATTACTTTGATACTTCACCATTTGCGTCTTGGGCTTTTTTTGTGTTTTTATTTCTCAGATAGGGATTGCCTGAAACTGATCTGACCCTGTTATTTCCTATGTCATATTCCCTCAGCCCTTGAATTGTGAAATTTCTGGTGTGTCAGTTTTAGGGGGAATATTTGGATGGAAATACAATTATTTTGGTTGCAGGATTTGGGGGCCAAAGTTGCTGGTAGTCATTAATTCTCACCAGCGAGCAGGCATGATTTGCCGGTACGCAGGGTGAATTGCACCGGGGCTTTCCTGTGTCCCCCAGACTCCTGGATTTCGAGCCCAAATATCCCCAAGTTATTTCCCTTACAAGTATAAGGTCCCCCAAAGTATATTCTGTAATGAAGTGTACTTTATATCGTGTTTTAGTGTTTACTAGAAGGTTCTATACAGAAAGCACAGGCATATGGTTAAGATGCTAGTTAGTTCGCATAGAGTTCAAAGAGGAGAGGGATTGCAGAGGGGGGAAACATTTGGTTAGCAGGATATTCAGATTAGAAAGTCTTTGTTTTACGAGACACAGCAGAGCCAGAGAAAAAATGGCCTTGTATGTCAGAACTCATAAGCATGTTTTCCATTGTCAAGTTTTGAATGTATCTCGCCTATCAGTGATTCCACAATTTCAATCCCTGCTGTAATTGGCTAGTAGACTCCTCAATGATTTAGATAGGAATCCAGCCTATATAAGAGCGTGCAGTAAAAGCAGCTCTCTCTCTTTTTTCTGTTGGAGTTTGGAAGACCAGCAGCTGCTGGCGGGTCTCTCAAAGGTGCTTCTGTGAAAGAGCTATTCACACAGGGAAGCATGGGGAGGCTGGATTTCGGTCCAGGAGCCCAAAACCAGGGTCCTACCAAGGTAAGCCTTCGCGGAAGCAGGCGCCTTGCAACTAGGAAAGGGTAGATCTCCTTCCCCAGACCCCAGTAAGTATGTATATTCCCTGTTTCTGGTATTTCTGTGTGTTTCCGAGGTCTTATCCGAATAAACCGCAATTTATTTTACTGCCTGTTTTGCCTTGTGACTGATCCCTTAAATATAAAGGTGTATTTGGCCTGGCCTACCGTGACAGTCAGTAAGGATTGAAATCGGAGTAGTTGTCCCTTCAAGCAAATGTCTCCATTCTTCAAGAGCCATTTTCAAAGCCAGAATTTCCTGATTTCCCACATCATAGTTCCTTTCCACGGCAGAAAACTTTTAGAAAAGAAGGCACAGGGGTGGCGTTTCCCATGAAAATCCTTCCTTTGAGAAAGAACGGCTCCAGCTGCCAGATCGGATTCATCCACTTTGAGCACGAAGGGTTTTTTAGAATCTGGATGGATCAACACAGGGGTGGAAGAAAAGGCAGATTTGAGCTTCTCGAAAGCTAAAAGAGCCTCTGGGTGCCATATCTTAGGATTCTCCCCTTTGTTAGTAAAAGCCATAATGGGTCCAATCACCTTTGAAAAATTCCTGATGAATCGTCGGTAGTAGTTGGCGAACCCAATAAATCGTTGTATCGGATTAAGGCCAAACGGTAAGGGCCAGTCCAAAACTGCCGATACTTTCACATGATCCATCTTGAACCCAAGGGAAGAGATGACATACATAAGATTATATGTACTTATATATTAAATCTTTTTTAGATTAATAACTAAATTTATAAGCATTTATATGTGCCATATATTATATTGTGACATTTTTTAAACATGTGATTCATTCCTCTATCCACTGGAGGTTACTATAGCCCACGCATTGAATGTTGACAGTTTGTATTCCTTCCCAGCTTACCATAGAGATTGTGCTAAGCGTGTTACATTGTTTCCGGTCCTACAAAGGTATATATATATAGTAACAGCTATATCAATGATAGGATACTCTTTGAAAAGCGCTATCATAGCTTGAAACGCGTTAGAGGTATATCCACGCTCCATGTCGTTCACCTCCAATAAACATTAGTTTTATCATCACACATGCTTAGCATAGGAGTGTAACAGAAACAGCTTGTTGGCAAGTATTCTCCCCCACATACTACAGAGATCGTTCCGGTTAGCCTTTGGCACTTAAACTGAGACAGCGTGGGTTCACCATTTCACAGGTTGACTCCGTGACGTCAGGAGTGCTGTGAGTGTCGCCGTGTGATCTATGGCTCTTGTAAGGGATTTCCCTGAGCCTGTAGGTTTTAGAGGTGAGAAAGCCTTGTTCTGGTATATGCTGATTTGGCATTATAATAGCCGCTCTATAAGGACATTGTACTCGTGAAACTTCAAGAAGCAGACGTGTCCCTGGATTGCGGGTCCTAATCGGAGCCCTCTGCAGCCTCAGAGAGGACTGCATAAGGCAATTGAAGATGGAGAGCCGTGGGAACAGCTGATACTTACTAGACGATCCTGTTTGACGAGCAGAGTGGTAACATGTACCTTAAACATGCCCTGTCCAACTAATTTATCCTTGCTGTACGTGCATATTATTACCACCTAATTGTCTGTCATATAATTTACTATTTCACACTATGGGAGGTTGTGCGCTGTCTTTTTTAATTTAAATGGACCTATGGTGTTAAGGATGAAAAAAATAGAGATTGCTTCCGAGGTTCACAGCACCTTCACTCAGCCAGTTGTATGAATATAAAAAAGTTTATTAGTAACCAGCAATGTACAACAGCATGAACACTCTTATGCGTTTCGTCCAAGCCAGGACTTTTTCAAGGCACCATTATTGACGAGCAGCAGACCTTCCATTCTACATCCTAAGGTTAAAAGTTTTTTTTACCTTGATGCACCTTTATCACTTTGATCACATTATTCACTTTGTGTTCACTGTTTTATTATTTATTTTATATATATTATCACTTTATTAGAATTATTTGTGCACAGTTTTTATTATTTTGTTTTATGGATGTCCATGTGTATTCAAAGAAAATTCAAATGTTTGTCAAGTATGGAGATTGTCCTTTCTTACTTACATGAAATGGTAAAAAACACATTCATACAGTTCAACCCCATTATAACGCGATCCATTACAACGCGAATCCGCTTATAACGCAATGCAAGCGTGGCTCCTATTTTTCATATTTATGAATACTTTACAACACGATTATTAGTACAGTATCTTAAATACTTTATTGTACAATGCCTACAATTGTACATTATTTCTAACATGATCCCCTTATAACGCGATGTGATTCTTTGGACCCAAGCATAGCGTTATAAGGGGTTTGAAGAGCTGTATTGTGTTCCGGGTTGATATCATTTGAAAGCAAATCAACAGACTTTTAAGCAACTTTGTAAAATATAATTGCAACAAAAATTATTCAATATGTACAGTAATAGTTAGTGGGATTCATTATAAAGTCCAAACACTCATACTGCTGTAGCGCACTTTCACCCCATCCCCTTGGAGTATGTGTGCCGACGGTGCGTGTGGTGCAACACCTGTGGCTCACATGAGGTCTGAGCCTCCACTTCAGGGAACCTGAGGTGTATCCTGGTACGGTATACTTAAGCACCTCCACCTGTAACAGATTCTACTGTGTGGAATTACCCGTTACAGGACCAAAATATGTATATATGCTTGTACAATAAACGCACACACTGGGTAACCTAAAGTAACAACTTTACTACTGAACGATAGAATGACTACTGGTTACAGCCTGACCACCAGGCCTCACACGGCCGTAACCACCCACCAAATGTCCCACACTCTTGTCCACAGGCCCCACAGTACCTGCTGGGGCCCTCGGGCACCTAACCACCATGGTGTCCACAAGGATATAGCCCCTCAGCCTTATATGTGGTCAGCACTACCACTATAATGTGTGTGTTGGTGCACTTGTTCAGGAGGTACCTGCCGGGTTCGTTCGCACCCGGGCGCACTGCGTCCTGCGGTGGGGTACACAGACCCATCTGTGATTGATGTCTCTGGTGCATTTGTATCCCAGTGGGGAGTCTCCGCGTGAGGTGTCCAGCTCAAAGATAGTCTCTGACATGGAGTGTTCTGATCCCAGACCACCAATAGTCAGGATGCCACAGTGTCCTGGCTGTGTCCCTCATTTCTGCTGCTTCTACAGGGCCGTGTCCCTATCCTATGGGCCGGTCCCTGCAGCAGCCACAAGCTGAGTGGAGTGTTGTCTAGCTGGGCCTATCAGAGATATCTGGCCTAGTGCAGATGACACAGGCACCTGCACACTCTCACCCTATCTATCCGGTGTCCAGCTTCCAACTCCCTGAGTCCCAGCACGCGAAATGTCACCACTCCAGCCGCAGGGGATTGCTGCAACCCCATTAGCTAAGTTCAATCATGTGTCCTTGCAGCCCCAGTGGCTGCTGGGAGTTGTAATCCCCGCGGAGCATTTTCCCATGGCCACCGCGTGCGCCTAGCATACTGCGCATGTGCTAACTGCAATGGCTGCCGCGACTCCCTCTGCACATGCGCCCACACGGCAAACATGGCGGCGCCTTGCAGAGAGAGCCGCCGGAGCCTCCGGTGATCCCGTCGACCGCCGCACCCCCCTTATCCTACCAGCGCTCGACGGGCACTCGCGCACGCAGAGAAGGTGAGGGGAACAAGGGAAAAGACCAGAGGGGGACCGTGGCTACACTGCTTTACAGCTTCCTGTGAATATTAATATGCTCTTTTTAATTTGCTGGTAAAAAAAATCTATATAGAAATCTATACGTTATCATAGCTAACATCATATCCAAGATTAACAATGGGGGGAAACTAGGATTGGATTTGATTTCTAAAAAAAAAGTAAGTTGTGGGTAGGTAATGAGGGGGAAGGGGAAAACAGGGGGGCCTTTTGTCAAAGTCTTCCGTCTGAAAACTGGAACAAAAGTGACGCATGGAAGAAATAGCTTTTAATGGCGATGTTTTTCTTTAATAAATATGGGGTAGTTTGTTTAACCCAGTTTTACTGCCACAAAGGGTTGGGAATGATTTATCAGTCTCTTGATCACAATATTGTGACAACATTTGTGCAAAAATTGCTCCAGATTTATCTCAGGAAAACATTCAATAGTTTTATTTTGATTTTTTCTTTTGATATAGTGCAGTTTTTTTTCACAAGTTTAGCAATTAAGAGTTTTTGAAAAATAAACTCCATAGTGCATTAGAATCAGCATGGATATGGAGTCCATAATCTAATGAATGATGTACATTAATGATGTAATGTAATGATATTCCATAAAACACCTTTACACTGGCGACACACTTTATTCGAGCTCGGCTAGTCCCACGAATTCGGGTATACCCGGGTGTATTGAGGTTTGTGACTGTTTTCTGCCCGAGTGCATTGCGTTATTTTCCAGGCAGGGATTGAAGCATTTTATTCCCGCTGGCTGCAATACTGCACAGTATATATATATATACTGCATTACAATTCATGAATTTATGCCATCTGGTAGACACGCGAAGCATTGCAGCCTATTAAATCCTAATCATTATCATTTAACAGATCAGCCGCCCGTCAGCCAGGCTTGAACCATGGCTGGGAAGGCAAATGCAACGGGGCTTGTCAGAGGTGAGGAGCGGCGCATTCCAGGTATCTGCCAGGTACATACTGGGTATTTGCTCGAATAAAGTGTGTCGCAGCAGTACTGTAAGTGTCGGAAGACATCCTATCGCCCACTCAAGTGAATAATCCAGAAGGTGTCTTATGGAAGAGCATCTCTAAGTAAATGTAGGGCAGAATGGTTTCTTTGTAATATTCAACATATTCACCTTAGCAACAAAGAACATTGTGAATGGCTTGTACAGTAAATATATACTGTAGAAATACTTAGTTTACTTATTTATTAATATTTGAACCCTGGAAAACATATGTATACGAGGTCAGAGAGGATAAATTATAACTATATATTATTGTGTCATCAACACACATGTGTATTGTATTGTATTGTATTGTATGTCTTTATTTATATAGCGCCATAAATGTACATAGCGCTTCACAGTAGTAATACATATCATATAAATAACAAATAATATAAATAACAGATCATGGGAATAAGTGCTTCAGACATAACAGTAACATTAAGGAAGAGGAGTCCCTGCTCCGAGGAGCTTACAATCTAATTTGCATGCATTTTTACTCACACTTTACAGGTTATTACGAGTTAGAAAAGAGCAGTAGACCCACTAAAGAACCTCTGGGAATTCCACAGGTTAAATCCTATTCAGATTGTTACCAACCCGCGCTTTGCCACTCGTGGTACCCATCCCCTCCTCAACAAATCGAATACTCGAATACGTGGCATGTTTTGTTGACCCTGATAGCTAGAGACACAAAAACATTTACAAACATTTAAAACATTTGCAGTAGTATAATCTACATGTCTTAATTTAGTTATATTTTAATTCTATTTAATTTAACTAAAATGTTTCACTCTATAAATGTTTTAATAAAAATTAAATGTTGGTACTGTGTATACAGGGCTAATTCAAATGGGCTTTCAATTAGTGTGGTGAAAATATCTAATGCTCAAGCAAAAAACTTTTTTTTTAATTTGAATGTCTCAAAAGAAAATATATCTGAAGTTAGAATTGGGCGTTTTACAAAAAAGGCTAATGCACCAGGTATTACCCAACTTTTTTTTTTATTACAAAGCAAATGTCCTTAAAATTAACAAAAACAAGAAAAAATAATACAGATGTAGCAAGACGTAATGTCTTTGGTACCATGTGACCGCGGCAGTCGTGAAACCAAAAGATGAATGCTGCGGGGGGTCCATACCAGAGCGTGGACCCCTCACAGTGCGATTGCGGCAGACACTGCGGTGTTGTGGGCAGCAAGTCTGTACATGAACTTCAACAACTGCACATTTTCCACCCTTTTTGTTGATATACGGAGTCATATGTTTACTTCCCAATTTATGTGTGAAAATGTATCTAGCTTGCCAATATTTTGCAATTTTCAGAAAAAATTGGCAAAAAATGTACATAAATTGGAGTTCTCTGCAAGATAAATGCTGTTCACGGTTTCACCTATTTCTACATCTGAAAATCGGGGTTGTAATGAATGTTGGCCATTCACTACTTTGCATAGTGGGAAAAGCTATGGAGATGTAGTCATTTAAAAAACATAATTTTGTTATAGAAATTTTTAGAGTAATGTTGAACAGTACAATATTCCATTATTTAATGCAATTAAAAGATACCACTTTATTGAAATACGTCATCAACCTCTTTATCTGTTTTTTACTTTTTCAGTGAAAGCTTCTCCTTCTGCTCAGGTTTTCCCAGGCAGCAATGTATCCCTTACATGCTCAGTGTCTCATCTACCTAATAACAATATTGTGTTGGTCTGGGTAAAAAAAAGTGGGACCAGCTTAATTACGACAGAGAAACAATCACTTACCCATACAACACTAGAGAACACTGTGTCAGTTCAGTACATTGACAAAGAAATAATAAACTGGACATGCTTGCTGTTCAGTGAAAACCTCCTAGTAGCTTTACAGCCAATCCAACTGAAATATATCAAGCATCCAGAACCAGATCTTACAACGAGCATCTACACAAGCCCAAGTACAGACACAGATACAGGTATGGTTTCTTTTTATTGCTTGCATTATATGGAATATTGGTAATTGGGCGACCTTATCAAAAAGGGCGTAGGACATAAATACATTCTTCTGCTAAAGTAAAACATAAATACGTAAAGGCGCAGTCATGTTTACACAAAATAGTTTTGCAAATGCTAATCAATGTACGTGGCTGCCTTAATAAATGTATTTATGTAATCGTTTTGGTTATTTTGGACAGTTAGACCGTTTTTTTAATGGGGTGTAGGGCATGTTCCATGGGTCATAGTTACTAAGCCATAAAACTGCTTACAGCGCTGGAAGATACAATACCTCACTGTTTAGGGTAATGGGGCTTATTCAATAAAGTGCAATATTGCTGATTAGGTGCTACCACACAATGTCCCATTAATTTGAATAGGCTTTCCGTATAGTAGTGCCACATTGGTGCTGCTATCTCACTTTTATTGAATATGCACCAATGTCTTCCAGAACGAAAGGTGCCTTATGGCAGAAGACTGCTTTTTAAACATGACACTGTGGCCGAGGTACATCAAATTCCATTAAAATTGAGTTACTGTAACATTGCACCAGTGTCCCTTTTTATTACCATAGTTTTATGACCAAAGTCATCAAGATTGCGGTAATAATTTACTGGATGTGCGATATTGCCCATGAAGTTGCGATGCAGGAATTAACGCAACCGTTAATAACACATTCATTCCCGCATTGTGATTGCATTACTAATATTTCTTCTGTAATTTCTGTTATTACAAAACACTATAGTAGAAATTACATTAACCCCTTTGATTCCTGTGACTGCAAGGTATACCACAGGCATAAAAGGGGTTAATATTAACATTAAACTACACTACCTACCCACCCCCCTCCGTTGGCTACCTCAGTGGCTAGTAAAGCATTGCTTTACAATGCTTAACTAGCCACTAATGCAAACAAGGGGTTTACTCATACCAGCATAATTCCTACCACCATTTCCTGGAGACCTAACCACTCTTCCAGGGTCAACCACGCCATCATCCCAGCCAAATGGGGCTGATAAGGCTTTTGAATCAAAAGAAAAATGCTAAATTGGAACAAATGTATGTCCATTAAAAGTTGCCTACCCTCAAATTGTGTGGCTACATAAGCATACAATAGAAATATTAAGAGGGTGGCAGCACTCAATGCAAAAAAAACTCACTGTTTCTTCAATTGTCCTTACGAGGATGATGCTCAGAAAAAGTAGTCTTTTCAAAGCAGGTGCTGCATTTTTATTTCTTTAATGGAAACATGCAAGTGATACAGCATTTATTGTCACGCGGGCCCTTCATCAGATAGGTGAGTTATCCTTGTAAGGGCTAGTGAAGAAATTGTGTATTTTGTGCATTGAGAGCTGCCACCTTCTTCATTTTTTGAAATAGGACTTTTGGTCATTAAAAAGACAGGACAAATACATGTAACCTAATAAAATAATATATTTCAAACATAAATCCATTGATTGGCACTGTGGCTACCTAGGTCCTCTCAATGAAAACCTTGATAGCTAAATTGGAAATAAATAGGAACCTGGAATCAAAATGGGGTTACTTACCCCAGCCGGGATAAAGGCTGTCCTCATCTTCAGTGATGGAGCCCCTCAGAACAAATCCACAAAGGACCAATGCCCAATCATATAAAAATTATTTAAAAAAAACCTAATCCAAGGCCTGATGGCCACCATTAAAGACCCCCCAAAAAACATTAAAATAAAAATATGCCCGATGGCCTATTTATAATCCAAGGACATACGTGGCATGTGAGGTGGGATCCTCAACTTGACCCAAAGCCCTCGATCCTCAGTTGCTTGATGAGTCTTCATCTGTAAGTATTTCTTGTTTTAAATCTTCTTTACTTCTTTTCTTTTTATCTTCTTTAAAGCTGTCTACAGTCTTCTTCTTTAATCTTCAGCAAACGGATTTGGCCTCCATAATAACTTTTGCTCTTCTGTGAGGGCCCATGTCTTATATAATTAGGCCTTTGCAGAAGAGCTGTCATGGGAACCTATAGTAAAAATCATGGTGGTTGATGTACAGTACCATGTGTTTCCCATGCTTTGTGATAGCATCATTAGTTTTGCCAACCTTTGAGAGGACCTAGGTAGCCTCAGTAACAATCAATGGGTTTATGTTTGAAATGTATTATTTTATTAGGTTATGTTTTTAAAATGTACTTGTAATGTAATGTTTCTTTTAATACATGTATTTTTTTCTGTCTTTATAATGGCCAAATGCTCTATTAGCCATATTTGATTAACCTGACTATTTGCAATTAGTCACAAGGGCGAGTGATGTTTGTTGGGGTGGGGGGGGGGGAGTTGGGGGGGAGGGTGCAGGGCGATTGAGTGATGGGGGTAGCATCCCACGGGGAGGGTGGTGATATGAGTTAATCCCTTATTTTCCATAGCGATTATGTAAGCATTGCAAGGCAATATTTTACTGGCCACTAAGGTAGCCAGTATAGTTTAAGTTTTATATTAAACCTTTTATAGCCCTTATTGGCCAACTAATCATGGAAACCCATGACCAGATAACCACTTGGGCTGTTAAGGAGTTAATATGTATGTAACATGTTTTATTTTTATCAAATATTCCATGTTGGTTTAGGATATCTTTCCTATGTTTATAATGGACAATGTATTGGCTATTATATACATACTGTAGGCAAGATAGGGCCTGGAGTAGATGATAAAAGAATGCAGTATTTTTTTTGCTGCTACCGCGGCTCAGATAAATATTGAGTCTTGATGTATGGCATCAACATGATTACATTTCTGTAAACAAATTTGGCTGCTACTATAGCCTGAAGTCTATCTAGATATTTGTGGTCTACCAAACTGTGGGTGCAGTCTACACTAGATGGCGCTCTGCTTAAGCTTGAGCAGCTGTAAGCACACTAGATAGCAGTTTTAACAACAAACCCTTACCCTAAGCATCCCTACACTAAGCACCCCTACCCTAAGCCCTTGCCCTATAACCCCTAACCTAAAATCCCTGATCTTAAGCCCTTACCCTAAAACCTCCTACCCTAAAACCCCCTACCCTAAGCCATTACCTACATTTTGTTTTAATATTATAGTTTCTTGGTAGACCTCATGATTTAATGTAGCAGCACCCAAATTTGTTATTTTAGTGGTGTAATGTTAATGTATTGCACCATATAAATAATGCATTTTTTGGCCTATATGTTTACCTTACCATCTCTATTTTTCTTAGGTATTAGTCACGTTACCATCACTTTATATTTACTTTTGATCATTCGTCCTTTTATTCTGTCTAACCTATACTTTTTTATTGACAAAATATGCACATGCTGTATTACAATACATGCTTTATATATTTTAGAATCAAATGATGACGCGTCAGCCTCCAAAAACAGAGTCATGCACATAACAGTTGGCTGTTTGCTTTCCTTCATTGTGGTGGGTCTTGTCTGCATTCTTTGCATACTCAAGAGGTCAGGTAAAGTTCCCCTTTATTGTCCACGTAAATTTACATACAAATGGGTAAGGAAGCACTTAAGCTGTTATTTACATACAAATCATAGATCTAGCTCAGAATATTGTCTTCCCAAAATAATTTCCCTTTAAAATATTAAACTGTGCTGAAGCCACTGTACATGTCTGCTATTTATGCCTCTAACATCAAAACTTGAATATGAAAATGTTTTAATAAACACCATCAAAAGCAACTATGTGTATATGACAAAATCAAATTAGATTTCAGTAACCTACTGTAGCAATAATAGGCACAGTAAATTAGAGAAACATTTCTTTGTTCTTCTTAGCACAACCAAACAAAGGTTAGCAAATGAATATGCAATATTTCACTAGTCATTTTATCATACTGTAGGGGCGGGGGGAGTTTTTTTTTTTTTTTTTTTAATCCACTGTTGTTTTACCACCACAGCCCCCCCTGTTCAGCAAATATTCCCCTCTGACATACCACACTATCACCTGTCTGCAGGCAAAATGATTAGTGTTGTGCTAATTGAGGTCACTGTTTCCGATTGCAAGAAGCTGCAGAACAGTCATCTTGCAAAAGGGGCAAATGCCAGGCTCACTTTTTAAATACTTAAATTTCTCTGGATCCAGGTGCAGGATTGCTGCAGAACAATACTAGAAGACCTCCTGTCAGGGACACCCCCTCCCCCAAAAAAGGGAGAGGGTCCAAAGAGCAGAATGCTGATTAAAGTTGCAAGTAGAAGCAACCTAACATAAGTACTACTGTAGGGTGACCATATGTTCCGGTTTAGCTGGGACAGTCCGGATTTTCATTAAACGTCCCAATGTCCGGACAATTTTCTCAAAATCGTTCAAATGTTCGGTTTTAGTGATACAGTAACGCTTTGTACTGTGTGTTATGAGTCTTGTGAGATTGTGAAAACCCTGTTTTCTGAGGGGGAGGTGGTGAAGGATGGACTGCTGAGAAGATTTATATAAATTAAGAGAACAACATGAGATAACATTGAGTTTGATACATAACTTAATTAAGCAATGTATTAATATAAAGTAATTTTCCTACACTAGAGTGTTTGTGTTATGTTAGGATATTGAAATAAAGCAATAATACAGCATAAATGGGGGCCCTATTAGACAAATACCATTATAATGTTTATTTTTAACTGATGTCATTTGTTTTATAAATCATTTTTTAATGTGCCCCGGTTTTTACTTTGAAAATCTAGTCACCCTCATCATAAGGCAAACTTACATAATGCAAAGCACAGACATGAGTGTTAAAAAATGTATTTTAAAAGTGTTGTAAAACAAAAAATGTAGGAAACTGCCTTTATAATTGTTTTGAATAATTTTTTTGGTTTATGTCTAATATTTAGGTCAATATATTGCATGCCTTTCCAGCAATGAATGTATTAAAATTAGCGTTTTTTATTTAAAAAAATAATAATAAATTAGTCCTTATGTTGCTTAAAAAGACATTGGGTTTAATCATTAAAATAATATATTTTCAATGCCAAATAATCTTTAAGAATGATCTATGCAGAGACGTTGTAAGAAAAAACATTTACTGTAATTAGTGCCTATTTGAAGCAATATTAGCCAGCATGTCACACTGCCACAAATCCTAATTTCCTGAGCTATACAAATTTGTGAGAGGAGAGTAAAGTAAAAAGAGGAGAGAGAAATGTATTTTTATTTATTTATTTATAAAATGTTTTACCAGGAAGCAATACATTGAGAGTTACCTCTCATTTTCAAGTATGTCCTGGACATAGTTAATATGACAAATAATACATGGTTACAAATACAGTTACATAAATGAACAGGGTATATATTATATACAATACATTGCATGCACAGTTAGAGAGGCTGTATATTATAGGCATATGTAACAGTTACAGACCAGATTAAAATGTGAGACAGCCTTAGTTTTGAAAGAACTTAAACTGGTGGTGGATGTGAGAGTCTCCGGTAGGTTGTTCCAGTTTTGGGGTGCACGGTAAGAGAAGAAGGAGCGGACGGATACTTTGTTGAGCCTTGGGACCATGAACAGTCTTTTAGAGTCTGATCTAAGATTATAAGTGCTGCATGTGGTAGGGGTGAGGAGCTTGTTCAGATAGGTGGGTAGCTTGCCCAGAAAGTATTTGAAGGCAAGACAGGAAAGGTGAACTTTGCGTAGACTCGAGTGATGACCAATCTAGTTCTTTGAGCATTTCGCAGTGATGTGTGTTGTAGTTGAATTGGAGAACGAAACGACAAATTGAATTGTAGAGGGTGTCAAGTTTGCCAAGGTGGGTTTGGGGTGCCGTGCCATATACTATGTCTCCATAGTCGATAATTGGCATTAGCATCTGCTGTGCGATACGCTTTCAGACCAGCAGGCTTAGGGAGGATTTGTTCCTGTAAAGTACACCTAGTTTGGCATAGGTTTTGGATGTCAGGGTATCAATATGGATTCCGAATGTTAAGTGGGAGTCAAACCATATGCCCAGGTATTTAAAACTAGTAACAGGAGCTAGGGTGGTGTTAGCAATGGTTCTGATCTGGAGCTCCGTGACCCCTAGTAACATCATGCTTTGATGTATGACATACAGTAAATGCTATCTGACCACTTTGATGAGCTCTGTATCCATTTTCTAGTACTGTAAGCACAAATATAAACCACATGAGCTCCAGGATCGCATTGCATCATATGTTATTTTAATCTATTTGACTGCGTACTACCAACGAAACAAACTCTTTTATCGACTTAACAAGGTGTTAACCTAAGTTAATGTCTTGTTAACTGGTAATGGGAATCTTCAAAGCTCACTAACTATTAGTGCTGTTTTCGTCCATAACAGATGCTTGTGTTAGTACTAATGATATGCAAAAGAGGTGTTCCCTGTAAAAATGCCTATGCACAGAGCTCTGTTATAGGTAATGCAGGGATTTAACGATGCACCTGAAGGTGATATTAACTCCCTTCCGACCCTAAAATCTGGATTTTTCAGGCGAGTGCTATTTTAGTAGAGTCCCAAGCACTATACAGTTGTTTGAAAATGAAAGTACACCCTCTTTGAATTCTATGGTTTTACATATCAAGACATAATAACAATCATCTGTTCCTTGCAGGTCTAAAAATTAGGTAAATACAACCTCAGATGAACAACAACACATGACATATTACACCGTGCCATGATTTATTTAACAAAAATAAAGCCAAAATGGAGAAGCCATGTGTCAAAAACTAAGTACACCCTTACTGCTTCCATAGGAATTAAGATGCTAAGTAGCAGAAAGGTGCTGCTAATCAAATGCCCTTGATTAATTGATCATCAGCAAGTGTTACCACCTCTATAAAAGCCGAAGTTTTAGCAGTTTGCTGGTCTGGAGCATTCAGGTGTGTGTTAACACAATGCCAAGAAGGAAAGACATCAGCAATGATCTTAGAGAAGCACTTGTTGCTGCCTATCAATCTGGGAAGGGTTATAAGGCCATTTCCAAACAATTTAAAGTCCATCATTCTACAGTGAGAAAGATTATTAAAAAGTGGAAAACATTCAAGACAGTTGCCAATCTTCCCAGGACTGGATGATCCAGCAAATTCACCCCAAGGTCAGACCGTGCAATGCTCAGAGAAATTGCAAAAAAACCAACGTTGCATCTCAGACTCTACAGGCCTCAGTTAGCATGTTAAATGTTAAAGTTCATGACAGTACAATTAGAAAAAGACTGAACAAGTATGGTTTGTTTGGAAGGGTTGCCAGGACAAAGCCTCTTCTCTCTTTAACCTCAGCTGATATGACCTGGATCTAATTGCATTCTCTTCTCAGGTATGTCCCTGATCTGCAAGTCCTGTTTTAAAAGAATTACGCAGCGGCCTTTAGTAATGATATTTTGGTATGTGTGAATATCAAAGGTTTTTTTTTTTGTGTTTTTTTTTAACTGTGTGCTGCTAATTGACCAACCGGAACAAGCTGATTTATTGGGGAGGGTCATGGGAATGCTATAGCTGTATAAAACCAATACCCCCTCTGCATATAGTGAGGCATTTTTAAATTGAGCTTTTTAAGTGAGAATATATAGTTAGACTATAGTTTGACTAGAGGTGACTGGGGACTTCATCTTTCTTCTAACTCTTCTACACAAGGCAACAAACGGTGAGCATATATGACCACACTACTGTATGATCCCGTGCTTGTTTGCCTGCACAATTTAACCCCCCACCCCTTTACAACTTATTTCGCTACAGCCTCTCCCAACACAGACTACACACAACTACCTCCTGCACTACAACTAACTCAGCCCACTGCATAGACCCAAGCATTGCAATTCAGAAAAACATTTGACAAGGTAAAGGCACACCCCTGCTGTTTAGTCTGCACACACACTTGGCTCAAAACAGCTCCATGGAGCATTACCTACTTCTGGCATAATGAACCTGCTTTTTACCTCCACTTTGTTCTTTCTCGTGGCCTCATTGAAATGTTACTCTCTCTATCCACTACAAACTCCCCCCTTTCTTATCCACGCCCAACATCACCATACACCCTGGATTACTCGAAAGCCTTGCACTATCTACTGAATGTTGGTGGAGAACCCTGAAAACCAGCACACCAACCACCGCACACTCAAATGGCAAACATCATAAAGTAACAACTTGCAAACAACTACTCAAATTTCTACTCATACTATTACTCTCTTTAGCAGGTGATATTGAACCTAACCCAGGCCCTCCCATTACATCTCTGTCCCATAACCCTGAGAATACCCACTTCAAATTCCAAAAAGGGCTATTTGTCGCCCACATAAATATCCGGAGTCTGCTGCCCAAACTGGATGAACTAAGAGCATGGTGCCTTGTGCATAAACCAAAAGCCATCGTTCTTACAGAAACATGGCTAACCCCTAAAATCCCTGATGCACATATTGCCATTCAGGGATACTCCATTTCTAGGAGAGATAGGTCAAAGAGAGGAGGAGGGGTGTTATTTTATATTGCAGACACCTTACAATTTACACTGTTAAATTGCCCCCCAAGCCCACCCTCTTTTGAAATCCTAGTTGGCAGAATATGCCTCCCCTTTTCTAAACCCATCTTGCTTGCTGGCATCTACCGCCCCCCCCTAAAGCCCCTATACAATCCCTGACAGATATCACCAGTTTCTTGGCTCCATTTCCTCTCTGAATGAGAAGAGTGAGCTGCTAGTTCTTGAGGATTTTAACTTCAATTGGCTTGATCCTAAAAACCACAAAATGCAGATACAAATCAAATCGCTTAACCTATCGCAACTCATTTCCCAACCTACATGGACAAACCTGAAATCGCACAACTATTCCTTGCTTGACTGGATTCTCTCCTCAAATCCCTGCAGAATCCAATTCTCTGGCATCCTTCCTGACATTTTCATTGACCATGCAATAGTGTACTGTGTAAGGAAAATTAAACCGCCCCAATCAAGCCCTAAAGTTCTCCTCACTAGAACATTTAGAAACTTTAACCCACAACAGTTTCTGGATGACCTTACCAACTGCCCTTGGCACAGAATTGATTTAATTCCCGACCCTGATTGTGCGCTCGACTATTTTCAATCAGATCTCTTAAAACTCAGTGATACCCATGCTCCACTACGCAGAATAAGGGTACGGGGTGCCCACCTTCCATGGGTTACACCTGACCTTATAGCACTCTACCAGTTCAGGGATGCCTTGTGGAAAAGCTACAAAGTAACTGGCACTACCAAGGATCTCAATTACTACAGATGCCTGCGGAACATGTGCACAAGGCAAACAAGGCATGCAAAAGCACAATATTACTCTGACAATCTCCTCCAGAATACATGAAACCCAGCTAACTTCTGGAAGGTTATCAACAACATATTCCAGCCTTCTAACCGTCAACAGCCAAGTAATATCACTAAGGGGGATATTATTCTGACAAACCCCACGACATTGCAAATGCATTCAATGATTACTTTGTGGGGTGTGCTGCTAACTTATTAGTGAAATGCAACCCAAACCACAAACCTAAATCTCATCCCGGGAGTACCCATATAGCCCCACCCCCTTCTAACACTGCCCACAATTTTCAATTTGGCCCAGTATCCGAAGAGTAGATTACACAAGCGCTCCTCAAATTAAAACTAACAGCCAATGTGGATCTGACCTACTACAATCTAGGTTCCTAAGACTTGGTGCCCCAGCAATTGCCAAATCAATTGCTCCCATAGTCAACTCTATCCTGTCTGCAGGCCATATCCCTAAGACCTGGAAAACTGCCAGAGTTGTCCCAATCTTCAAAAGTGGGGACAAAAAACACTGTCTCAAACTACAGGCCAATCTCCCTTCTCCCAAACCTATCCAAAGTCATGGAAAAATTTGTCCACTCCCAATTAAGCGATTACTATACTAAGACAAATTTCCCTAGCCAATTCCAATCTGGCTTTCACCCCAAACACTCTACCGTAACTACCCTGCTAAAAGTTTGCAATGAAATCCAGTGTGGAATGGAACGGGGTCAACTCACTAGTGAAATATTCCTAGATTTTGCAAAGGCTTTTGATACTGCTGATCATGCTATCCTGCTTAACAAACTCCAGAGCTCTGGAATAGGGCAGCATGCTTTAACCTGGTTTCAGTCCTACCATCAGGTAGATCCCAACATGTGTCCATCTCAAGGTCTAAATCCAACCCCCTGGATATCACCTGTGATGTCCCGCAAGACTCTTCTCAGTGTTCATCAATGATCTTCCCACAGCTTGTAAGGAAGCCTCAATACACATGTATGCAGATGACACAATCCTATATGTGCACAGCCATAGCCTCTCTGACCTTGAACACATACTTCAGTCTGACTTTTTGAGACTCGAAAACTGAATTTCCCAAAACAAACTGTTTTTAAACACTGACAAGACTGTAACAATGGTATTTGGGACCAAGACTACATTTTTAAAGCTTCCAGTGACTGAGCTCCAGATCAGAACCAACGCTAACACCACTCTAACTCCTGTTACTAGGTTTAAATACCTGGGCAAATGGTTTGACTCCCACTTAACATTCGGAATGCACATTGATACCCTGACATCCAAAACCTATGCTAAACTAGGTGTACTTTACAGGAACAAATCCTCCCTAAGCCTGCTGGTCTGAAAGCGTATTGCACAGCAGATGCTAGTGCCAATTATCGACTACGGAGACATAGTATATGGCTCGGCACCCCAAACCCACCTTGGCAAACTTGACTCCCTCTACAATTCAATTTGTCGTTTCGTTCTCCAATGCAACTACAACACACATCACTGCGAAATGCTCAAAGAACTAGATTGGTCATCACTCAAGTCTAGGCGCAAAGTTCACCTTTCCTGTCTTGCCTTCAAATACTTTCTGAGCAAGCTACCCACCTGTCTGAACAAGCTCCTCACCCCTACCACATGCAGCACTTATCATCTGAGATCTGACTCCAAAAGACTGTTCATGGTCCCAAGGCTCAACAAAGTATCCGGACGCTCCTCCTTCTCTTACCGTGCACCCCAAAACTGGAACAACCTACTGGAGACTCTCACATCCACCCCCAGTTTAAATTCTTTCAAAACTAAGGCTGTCTCACATTTTAATCTGGTCTGTAACTGTTACATAAGCCTATAATATACATCTTCTCTAACTGTGCATGCAATGTATTGTATATAATGTATACCCTGTTCATTTATGTAACTGTATTTGTAACCATGTATTATTTGTCATATTAACTATGCCCAGGACATACTTGAAAACGAGAGGTAACTCTCGATGTATTACTTACTGGTAAAACATTTTATAAATAAATAAAATAAATAAATAAATAAAAAGAACATGACAGCACGGCTTAGGTTTGCAAAGTTGCATCTGAACAAACCACAAGACTCCTGGAACAATGTCCTTTGGATAGACGAGACCAAAGTGGAGATGTTTGGCCATAATGCACAGCACCACATTTGGCGAAAACCAAACACAGCATATCAGCACAAACACCTCATACCAACTGTCAAGCATGGTGGGGGATGGGTGATGATTTGGGCTTGTTTTGCAGCCACAGGACCTGGGAACCTTGCAGTCATTAAGTCGACCATGAACTCCTCTGTACCCTAAAGTATTCTAGAGTCAAATCTGAGGCCATCTGTCCGACAGCTAAGGCTTGGCCGAAATTGGGTCATGCAACAGGACAATGATCCCAAGCACACTAGTAAATCTACAACAGAATGGCTGAAAAAGAAAAGAATCAAGGTGTTGCAATGGCCCAGTCAAAGTCCAGACCTCAACCCGATTGAAATGCTGTGGCTGGCCCTTAAGAGAGCTGTGTAAACAAATGCCCACAAACCTCAATGAACTGAGCAACGTTGTAAAGAAGAGTGGGCCAAAATTCTTCCACTACGATGTGAGAGACTGATAGTCATAAAGAAAATGATTACTTCAAGTTATTGCTGCTAAAGGTGGTTCTACAAGCTATTGAATCATAAGGTGTACTTAGTTTTTCACACATGGCTTCTCCATTTTTATCTTTATTATTGTTAAATAAATCATGACACGGTGTAATTTGTCACGTGTTGTTATTCATCTGAAGTTGTATTCACCTAATTTTAAGACCTGCTAAGGAACAGATGATTATTATTATGTCCTGATATGTAAAACTATAGAATTCAAAGAAGGTGTCCTTTCTTTTTCACACAACTGTATATATATATATCCCTTCAAACCTCCCTCCAATAATAACATATGAGGAGCCACCTGTGCTCAAAAAGGAGCACACGTTAGATACCTGGCAAATATGCAAAGTATATTTAAATGATTCACACCCAAGATGGCATAAAAGATTTCCATAAGACCTAAAGCATGCTGACAAACCTGAGGCCCCATGTGATGAAGGGGGTTACTAGTGTCAGACCCAACAGGATCAGAACCCGCAACCTCTGCTATTCAGGGCAGCAGCTCCAGGATTGAACTATCTCAGATGATTGGTAGCACCATTGTCACAGCATACTTTAGAGCTCTACTGCTCACACGTATAACTAATCATACTTGTGGACACACTCCTCACTTCCTTTAGAAGCAGGGCCCTTCTACTAGTTGCCAGTTTAATGTGCCTTGTGCACAAAAAGGAGCACACCTAAGATACCTGGGAGATATGCTAACAGGATATGCAAAGTATAAGACAGAAGTCAGGAAGAGTGTCCACAAGTATGATTAGATACAGATGTGAGACGAGTAGTAAAGCTCTAATGTATGATGTGACAGTGGAACTATCCACCATCTGAGATTGTTCAATCCTAGAGTTGATGCTCTGAGTATCAGGGGATGTGGGTTCTAATCTTGGGACAGACATTAGTAAGTCCCTTCTTCACAAGGGGACTTCGACTTGCCAGTATACAGCTGCAGCGGCTGTTATTCGAAAACTTCACGCGGTGTATACACCGGAATACCCAAGGCTTGGCGCGTGATCTCTTCCACCCTTCCCACCCCTTCCCACCTTAACACGCAAATGCAGAAAATTGCATTTTAGTGTTCAGGTTTTTAAACACCTGAAATTGACACATTAGCACAGTACAGTACACATTGCAATTCATTTATTTCATTGCACCCAAAGAAACAGAATCCATGAAATTAAAACAAAGCATAAGCGATAAGCGCGGGTATCTGGGGCGATTGGGCACATTCATGCTGCGTGGAGTACAGCAGAGCACACAAAATCGTCGCCGTGATTTGTTCAAATAAGTGCAGCTGAAGCTGTAGGTTTTATGGAAATGTTTTAAGAGATGCAGGATGTGAGTCATTTAAATATACTTTGCATATCTCCCAGGTTTCTAAGGCGTGCTCCTTTTTGAGCTCAGGTGTTTCTCCATGTTACTTGGAGCGAGGTTTGAGGGGATGTTGTTCGAATAACAGCCGCTGCAGCTGTACCTCAACATGGCATTAAACCTATTCTAATGAGGTAACTAATGGGCGTTGTTTTTTCATATGATTCAATTTGTGGATTCGCATTATCCTCAGGGAACTTTACATCTGTTGCTGAGTTTGATAACATAATGTTATGAGCCCAGATTTAAAGGTGCTTTGTGGATCTGGCCCTACTGTACAGTATCTCTTTACCTTTTGCAGTTAACAAAGCCCTCTATATTTCTGTGTATTTAAAGTAAGATAACGGTTATACAGTATGTTTACACTAGTGTGTTTTTTTACAGCTACTCAAACTAAAGAAGAACAGACATCGGAGCCAAATCAAGAAGATATGCAATACATTTCTGTAACATATAATAAGAAAAGAACAGGTAAAGAAATACATGGAATTACAACAGAATTAGATTACATTTACATTTTTATATTAATGCTTTAAAATCTGTTTGCCCAGTTACTCCGATTATCAGCAGCAGCCACCTTTTGTCTTCAGGATTTAACAATAGCTAAAGACACTTTCATGACCAAGTTATTTAAAGCCCAATGTTTATTAAAGAATGTTGTAAACCCCTGAGGAAGAGACTGAAAGCATGTCTTATATGAAATCTAAGGTCAAAGGTCTTGCAATGAATACTTCTCCAAGATCAACACACCACTTAGAAGTCACCTGTGGTTCAAATTGTTTCTTCTGAGGTCATAAAACATTTCATGATGTCAATTGATAATATAAGTTGTTGTACATTAGCTATCAACACCATTTAAGTGCATATACAATATCTATGTGCAGTTTTAAATTTCGTTTAGTAATACAGCTCAACCCCCTTATAACGCCGTGCTTGGGGTCCAAAGAATCACATCGTGTTATAAGTGGATGGCGTTAGAATTAATGTACAATTGTATGCATTGTATATTCTCACAACCCAGGGGGAGCATAAAGGAAAAAACAACAGAAAAGGCAAACTAAGTGCAGACTGTAAATAATTAGTAAGCAATGTGCAGTGAAACTTGGCTCTCGTGTGCAGCCTACTCACAGGATAGCAGAAAGTTTAGGGCAGTGACAGGATCTTTCGAATCTGTAATATTTGTACAGGTGAAGTCTGGATACCTCTCACGTTCATAATAACACAGTAAAAATCAAGCATTTAGCACTATAACAAGTGACTCAGGAGTTTCAGGGTATGGCCACCGCTCACCGCACTGCAGCTGCTTCTCCCCTCCACGCTATGGTGATGTAAGGGTCACCTCCAGGGACAGGCGCGCTCGCCGCACTCCCGTTCACATCCGTTGGAAGGCAGGCTCAATCACCTCACTGTTGCCGGTCCCCTAGACGCCGGGTAGATCACCTCCAGTGTCTTTTCCGTGGCGATACGTCACTTCCGGTTGGTGCTGGGTCCCGTCGCGTCACTTCCGGCAGTGCAGTTTGAAAGATAGCTAGCAGGGCCAATCCGAACACTTCCTGGGCGGGTCCTCTCTACGCGTTTCGCCCAATAGGACAATAGGCTTCGTCAGGAGTAAACAGTGAGGTGATTGAGCCTGCCTTCCAACGGATGTGAACAGGAGTGCGGCGAGCGCGCCTGTCCCTGGAGGTGACCCTTACATCACCATAGCGTGGAGGGGAGAAGCAGCTGCAGTGCGGTGAGCGGTGACCATACCCTGAAACTCCTGAGTCACTTGTTATAGTGCTAAATACTTGATTTTTACTGTGTTATTATGAACGTGAGAGACTTCACCTGTACAAATATTACATATTTGAATGACCCTGTCACTGCCCTAAACTTTCTGCTATCCTGTGAGTAGGATGCACACGAGAGCCAAGTTTCACTGCACATTGCTAACTAATAATTTACAGTCTGCACTTAGTTTGCCTTTTCTGTTGTTTTTTCCTTTATGCTCCCCCTGGGTTGTGAGAATATATATCGATCATCGGGGCCAGTGAAGACAGTCCCTTCCAGAGGGTTTGAGCAAGGATTGCAACCTTATATACACGTTTTTTGCACCATTATTGGTTTAATAATTCACGCACTTGATTATTATAAGTTTTTATTATTCACTTAAAGATTGGTGATCACTAGTACTGTTTCAGCGCCTGTTTCACACTATCACTTTGTCACAATTGTATGCATTGTACAATACAGTATTTAAGATACCAATAATCGTGTCATAAATGCGAAAATTGGGAGCCACGCTTGCCTCGCGCTATAAGCGGATTCGCGTTGTAACGAATCGCGTTATAATGGGGTTGAGCTGTATGTAGTAGAGCTGTACTCACAAGTTCATATTGATGTTCTCCATTGAATATGATAGCCACATTAATGTGACATCCTCATTAAAGGTGTTTTTCCACTGTTCGTGGCTGTCACATTAAAGGGAGAACTTCATTATGAACTTGTGAGTAGTGCTCTACTCTGTATCTCTGTCGTAGAGGAGACCTGCTCTTTGAAGAAATTGTTTGTCTATGTTGAGTTGGCTGCACAAGCAGGATTCTCCGCACCGGAAACTGTTTCCCCGCACCTTGGAATTGTTTAGTAATATTTAAAATATAATTTTTGTAAGTTAATCCTCAGTTGCAATATAGACAGTATAGTATGTAATATATCAACATCTAGCAATCATAAACAATGATGTAATGACTTGTTGATAATTTGCATATTAAACAACACATATTGTATATATATATTTGGAACATTTGGGCCCACATTCACTAAGCTATTCCATAAGATATTTTCCACCCCTGTAAGTGTCTTCTTGGACTGAAATAGCACAGCATAGTTAGGTCTTTATTCTGAATTTTATATTGAATTTTGAATTGGATTATAATACATTGCAACGTGAAGGACCCTTCAGGACTCTGTAGCATACAATGTTGGCATCATTACAATTCACTGGAATAATAAAATTTTCCCTGCAGGACCGACTAGTGGTACAGATGCCAATCAAGTTCCATTTAAAGTAAGTATACTAAATATAAACAAATTAGCAGTAGGATGTGGTGCTCAGATAGTCCAATATGGTTTGTGTACATACATGAATGTAGTAATAAGTGTCCAGATACTCATGCGACATCCACAAATGAGTGTTGTAAATAACTGAAATGGGAATGCACCTAGCGATGTCCACTTGACAACCGCAACTGATGGCGCACAAATATAAACCCAGACAGTATGATATAAAGAATAATGTCCGGTATAAACAGGATGAATAACAGGGCACTGTGGCCCATTACCTGTATACCTTGAAGGGACGGCCACTGTATCCACTGCGTGCATCCACAGGTAAGGAATCCACAGTCATAGTAGGTAGGCAGAGCACAGTCCAATGACATCCAGGGCAGGAAAAAAATAAGGAAAAAATCCCAGGCAAACTCCGAATTAAACAGTTCAATTTATTATCAAGCTAATGCCATAACAAGGGCTTCACGAACGCACCTATGCGTTTCGTTCAAAGAGCACTTTATCAAGGTGCATTCGTGAAGCCCTTGTTATGAAATTAGCTTGCTAATAAATTGATCTCAAAGTCTGCTTTTTTTATTTTTTCATAAATTGATCTGTTTCATTCAGAGTTTGCCTGGGATTTTTTCCTTATTTTTTTCCTGCCCTGGGTGTCATAGGACTGTGCTCTGCCTACCTACTATAACTGTAAACATAAACAAAGACTGCACTGTATATGACTGCATTAAAGCACTTAGATTATTTCCAGCGTGTATCTTTAAAATCTGCAGCAAACTGTGTGTTTTTTTCTACTCCTCATAGACACCTACAGAAGACCAAGTGATTTATGCACTCATTAAACAGGATTGATGACTGTCTCAGGGGGCCTGACATTGTATCCATGTGGTGTGGGGAACTTTCCATTTATCTCTTTGCTACAAAGAAGATAGAAATAATTGATCGATACTCCACACCTGATGTCTGGTCAAAGACTTATTAGGTTACATTAAGATTTACAGTACATTGTGTTGACTATGCATTCATTATGTAATTGTTGTAATGCAAGTATAGGCCTTGTAATAAATAAAGTTCAAGCACAGTAACATCCATATGAAATTACAGCTACCAAAATTAATAAACTGATCTAAAATGAAATTGCATTTACTCATTGTCATATTTAGTACTACATTAAAATGATTGTTTGTAGTCACCAAAATGTCATGTTTTTTCTTTAAAGTCTCCTTTTTGATGCTCTTCTTCTGTGTAGTGTGTTAATTGAGATTCAAAATGTTTTTGGTAGGCATGAGTACACTGCATTTCATATTTTAGATGCATCAAATATTGCCATGCTTCCAAACCTTTAATAATGTTAGTGTATGACATAGATGACTATGGGGCAGTTAGTGGTAAATGTGTTTCAATATACAGGTCAGCATTTCCCAACCAAGATACCATGTAACAGATTAAGCGGAAGGGTGCCCAATGGGGAAATACATATGTGTACTTTGTGTATAAACACAAATTCTGCAATGTTTAATGTAAGGTCAGCAGGTAAGTGATTGTTTACCCCGTGTGGCTATTAGAGATGGGCATGTTTTTGCGAATTTAGATTCGCAGCAGATTGGCCAGGTCCATTGGTCCACGGAATTCAGCGGATCAATGTCAAAAAGGGCAATTCGAATTTTGTGGATTTTTAATTATTATTATGATGATTACCAATACACTTCATGGAATTCCCCAACCCGTGGACGGATATATAGAATCCATTCTGCGAATTCAGCAATCTGTTGACAAATTTTTAAGAATCCGCCAACGGATTGCTGAATCCGTGGATTGGATTCTACAAATCCGTCTATGGGTTGAATCAAATCTCGGATTTTTATGAATCCGTGTGGATTGAAACCGCCAAAATCCGTTTGCGTATTTTACATCATGAGACGGATTTTGGGGGTCACTTCAGCAAAAATTCAGGATACGGATTTGGGCAGATTCGCCCATCTCTACTAACTATCCCATTGTAGTGTACATGTGCTTCAGTAGAACATGGGTACCCTGTAGGGACTGAAGCATTTTTCATTAATATATTCTCTTCAATACACTTTTGTACTCATCCATGTGTGATGTGCTGCTCCTTTTTCCTGATGTAACGTTTGGGTAAAGTTTACATCTTTTGTATAAATTGCTATGCTGCATGCACTTGCCTCACTATGTCAATGTTTTACTGGTATAATATATTTATGTTTGTTTGTAGCGGAGCCGTTTGTCCACGCTCTTCACGACACGGTCCTCTAGGGGTATAAATGAGAGAAAAGTATAATACAAAGCATAACATTGCATAACTCAGGCTTCTGCCTGTTTTATATCGTTCCTATAGGGGACTGTAGCTTCAACAAATATATTTTTTGGGGCACTCGGCCATTGACCTTCAGCAGTTTATTCTACATCAGTGACACTCAATATTTTAATTACCCTGACACTTTAAGAAACTAAATCATAAAAATAACACCTATTTCTCTATGGGAGACTAACTATACAGTAGCCCTCTCTCTCGCTGGCCAACTAACCTGGTTCCCAGCTTTAAATAACACGCTCTTCTTTAGGGTTACTATATAGGCAATAATATCCACACTCTTTAGGCACAGAAATATACATTGGTTAGTCCTTATCTGTTTGTTGGGGACAGCGTCCCAAGAGATTCCATACAGTACTTCCAGATCCTACAACACGTGAAGGGCGTCCTCCGCGTACTAGATGCAGGAGAGCAGCGTGCCCCCAGCCTCCAGGAGAGAGACTGAAGCAGCAAACCTCTCTGTCCTAAATACCTGTTCCTTTAATTAGGAGAGCAGGTGTGGGGGAACCAGAATCACTGTGAAGTCTGGTATGGATTTCATATCAGACTTAGTGACTGTGAATTTGTGCGATGGATCACTTCCATACTATGTCCGCACTTTCTGATGTACAGTAGAGGCAACTCTTATTCTAACAAAAACCAGTGGCAATTCCCCAAAAAACCCAGGAAACACCCAGGTACATTCTGAATACATGCCTTAAACTTTCCTTAAACTAGCCCCAGCATTTCTGCATTGATTAATGGCCTATCAGATTAACAGCGGGGGTCCCTGGCAGTCCCATTCAAACTGAATTGGACTGCCAGGGATCCCTGCTGTGTTAATCCTATGGGTCGTTAGTCAATGCAGAAATGCCTTAAACGTGCCTCAAACTAGCCCAGAACATACCCAGCACATACCCAGCACATACCCAGAATGTAACCCGGCTAGTTTACGGCAAATGTTAGAATAAACGTTGCCTCTACTGTAAAGTCGGACAGAAAGCTGCCCACTATCATGGGGACTATGTCACTATATATATGTAAACGGAAATAGCCGTGTTAGTCCAGTTGCGATAGTGCAGAATAAATGAGTTCTTCAGTATTAGTTCATACCTTTTTTATTTGGACAAACAATTTATGTCATAGGACAAGCTTTCAAGAGTGTTCCTCTCTTCCTCAGGTCAAGCAATACATATATATAAAGGTTTCTATGACATATACAGGGATTGGGAAAGAAAAAATAAAGGCAGAATGAATATGCACAGACACTATATACTACACCATGAAGAAGGAAGATACTGCTCACCAGTGGGACATCATTTCTCAATACCAGATCATTCCATAAATGATTTAAAAATCAAAATCCTTAATTGAATGTTAAAACGCTCCCAAGAACGGAAAATATTTGAGCTCAAAATGATAAGACTCTTTGACACCAAAACAAGTGAACTTAATGCAGGCATGGTGTTTCTCACACAATATCATAATTTGTTGTAGTGGTCCTCCCTGCCATTGTGCCATCCTATACCTCCCCCCAGCATCCTCTTCCCCCTCTCTGCTGCTGTGGATGTACAGCCCCCCCATCCCTAATTTTCACCTTCTTATCTCTATTTTAACACCATTCCAGTACCTTCTAACATTCCTCCCCCACCCCACTTCATATACAGTTGTGTGAAAAAGAAAGTACACCCTCTTTGAATTCCATGGTTTTACATATCAGGGCATAATAACAATCATCTGTTCCTTAGCAGGTCTAAAAATTAGTTAAATACAACCTCAGATGAACAACAACACATGACATATTACCCCGTGTTATGATTTATTTAACAAAAATAAAGCCAAAATATACATATAAATAATAAAAAATGAATAGACAATACCATTGTGTAGAAAACGAAATGCTTTTATTTGTGCGAGCTTTCGAGATACACTGATCTCTTCTTCCAGCGATGGTACATGTACAGATGCAGCCACCAGTATTAGATCACTTGCCTTGGAAAATCTGGACAATCTCCCAATAAACTGCAACATTTCTGTGAGATAAGGTAGGGTGAGCAGGTAGGGAATTTCTACTAGCATACAGTATGAAAGGTCCTGGGTTTGATTCCTGCATGTGTATTATATTGCTTGGGGGAGAGGAGGAGCGCAGAGGAGTTCAATGATACATGTGAAAGAAAAATAAAGCAAATATAGTGCAGACTGTATATACTGGTATATATCACCCTGTTAGCTATAAAAAATAGCACTCACAAAGCTTATCATGATTTCAAGCATGTCAGAGATCCATCTCTCTCTGACTGGAGCCCTTGCGATGCACAAGTGTCAGGATATCCCTCAATGGATAAGTAAGGTATATATAAGAAAGAAAAAGCCACAATAGTGCATACTGTTCGACCAATACATTCAATAAAAGTATCAGGAGTAAGTTGAACTCACATGTTCCAAATAAAAAACAGGCATGGGAGAGAACCGCCGAAATGCAGAAGGACCCCGTCTGTGCACAGCTTCACAGCGTCTCACTCGCACCTCACAGTTGACTTCCGCGTACATCACTTCCGTGTTCGCGTCATAGGTGAGGGCGGAAGCGCAGTCTGCCTCTGGAGTCAGCCCCAATCTTGCCAGTCCTTCAGCTCTCCGGTTCTCAACGCTAACTCTACGCGTTTCGCTAATCGCTTCTTCAGGAGTTATGTTGCATGGGTCTGTCTAATTACTTTATATAGACCCACCAATCAAAAGTAATATGCAAACTTTAACCCCCTCATCGCTCAAACATAGCGCAAGGTAAAAAACCTAGTGTTAATCCTATGATACATTTCTCATACAATACAATAGTAAATCTTTATTAACCCTAAAAATATATAAAATATAAAAAATGTTGATGAAGTGACTAGAGGAAGAGAAGAGAAACAACATTAGCCTACTGTAAAATATGAATATTTAAAAATGAAAATAAAATATTCATTAAACACATCATGTGTGCAGGCAATTAAATAAAAGACTAATACAACTGCAACCCAAATAAGGACTGCATAAGGCAGAATGATAATAACTTCTAACACACCTTTAAGTTAGGAAAGCACCTATATCTATATCTACATTTAACCCATGGGGGGCAAGGGTCTGCATTTTATGAATCCAGTATGTTTCCCTTTTAGCCAGACTTTTCAACCTGTTGCCCCCCTCCAATGTATGGTCACATGTTCAATACCTATAAAACTCAAACACTTGGGATCAGAATTGTGAAATGTTAAAAAATGTTTTGATAAATTGTGGGTAATGAGACCTTTTTTAATATTTCCCACATGTTCCAAAATGCGGGTACGTAATGGTCTCGAAGTACGTCCAATGTACTGCAGCCCGCAAGTGCATTGCAATAAATAGATCACAAATTCAGATTTGCAGTTAATATAGCTATCTATTTTGAATAATTCCCCTGTTTTTTTGGATGTGAATTTGAATTTCTCAGTTTCTTTGAACTGACATGCTTTGCATGAATAGCAACCAAAGAAGCCTTTCGGTTTCTCCAGCCAAGTGTTTGGCTTTACAGCTTGTATTGTTTTAAAGGTAGTAGGTGCCAACTTATTTGTCAAATTTAGGGCTCTTTTAAATATGACATTACTGATGTCGGGAATATGATCCTTCAGAACGGGATCATTTTTTAAGATATGCCAATGATTGCAAATGACCTTCTTAATTTCATTTACATCTTTATTGTAGGGTGTAAGGAAAGATATATTAAATGTTTTATTAGTAGTAGTGTTCTTAACTCTATCCACCAAAAGATCCTTTTTCTGGACAGAATTTACTTTTTCTACAGCTTTATTTAAAGTGTGTTGATTGTAATTTCGTTCTTTAAATCTGTTAATGGGAATTTTGGATTGCTGCTGATATGTGTTTTCATCGCTACAATTTCTTTTGAGTCTTCTCAATTGGCCATATGGGATATTCTTAATCCATTGTGGATAATGGCAGCTATCTTCTAATATGAAGTTATTACTGTCTACCTTTTTGAAAAAGGTTTTAGTTTTTAGCTCCCTGTTTTCTATAAAGATCACCAAGTCTAAGAACTCAATTTCATGTTTGCTCCATACATGGGTAAAATTAATGTTACGATCATTATTATCTAAATACACAAAAAATTGAAATACGTGATGTGGAAGATTACGCCAAAGGTAACAGTAAAAATTGGACCACAAACAAAAGTAATGGCAAATGTAATGATTCCAACACTATCCAAAAATAAATTTCTAGAAGGGATTTTACTAATTCCTCCAAAAATGGAGCAATATCTAAAAAGAATTCACCAACCCACATTCAACCACAGCATACCACCAAATATCACAAACCTTCACACAAGAGAGAAGTACCACCAAATCACAACCCACATAGAGAAAACGTTTTTAAACAAAGTAGAGAGAATTGAAATAATCCAAATAATCCATCTACCCAGACTAGTTTTTTAGAGTCAGGCCAGTTCTTAGATCTTGGGAGATCAAAAATCGGTTCTCCCCATTAGAAGAAATAGAATTGAACACGTGCCAGAAAAAAAGAAGGATAGAGGAAAAAGAGGGGGAAGAAGAGGAAGACGAAACTTACTAACCACCAGTAATCCGATAATGTCCAACTATGGCAATATTTTTAATCTAAGCACATTGGAACTAACAGAACCTCAAAAAAAGGTCATTTCAAAAGGTTTAACATTTGCACCTACTATAAAGTCTAACGATTTTCAACTGTTTATAGATGCTAATCTCTTTTTGAAAAAATTGACGATTCAAAGACACTTTCTGTATCAAGCATCTGCTAATAGAGATTCTAAAAGTGCTGATGACTTATTGCCATTGAATAGGACACACAATGATTTTAAACACACAGATCTGAAACCAAGATCTACTTTTTATCCCAGCCACAATAAAGGGCATTTTTTAGAAGTTTTTTACCAAATGGTTGTAGCAGATTTTACAAAGTTGACTAATAACTGTACCACTTTTAAACAAAACTTAATAAGGAATGAAAGGGAAGCTTTGGAAAGTCTGATGACAAATGATGATATTATTATAAAACAAGCTGACAAGGGGGTGGGGTTGTGGTCATGGATCGATCTTGGTATTTAAGAGAAGCCAATAAAATATTGGATGATAGCAATACATACCAGATCCTAGATCACAACCCCACTAATTCCTTCTTTGAACAGCTAAAAGAATTTCTAATAAAAGGGAAAAATTCGGGAATATTAAATGACAACGAATTTAAATTTTTATGTAAGGATAAACCTAGACTACCTCTTTTTTATTTCTTACCTAAGATTCACAAAGATGTTTTAAATCCCCCTGGTAGACCTATTATATCAGGTATCGATTCACTTACTAACAATCTATCCCAGTATATTGACCGTTTCCTATCCAAATATGTATCTACGTTTAAATCCTATATCAAAGACACTACTGACATCATTAG
This sequence comes from Ascaphus truei, assembly GCF_040206685.1. Lineage (NCBI taxonomy): Eukaryota > Metazoa > Chordata > Amphibia > Anura > Ascaphidae > Ascaphus > Ascaphus truei. The sequence continues at coordinate 262,985,250 of NC_134487.1, read as the reverse complement.
GATCTTGAACGAATTAAAATGGGAGGATCATTACATTCTGGTCACGGCTGATGTATCAGCCCTATACACATCAATTATCCATACAGATGGGATAGAGTCTGTGAAGAGAGTCTTAGACAAAGATGGAGATATTATAAAAGAACAAGCAGAATTTATTTTAGAAGCTATTCGCTTTATCCTGGAAAATAACTTTTTCTGGTTCAACAATAAGTATTATCTACAAAGGTGTGGCACTGCCATGGGGACGAGGTTTGCACCGAGTTATGCGAACATTTTCATGGGGGTATGGGAGGGGGACCACATAGAGTCCCCCCATGGTCTCGGTGCAAACCTTGTCTCCTGGCACAGATTTATCGATGATGTGGTGTTCATCTGGAAAGGGAGTGAGGAATAGCTAATTCAAATTTTTGTGTATTTAGATAATAATGATCGTAACATTAGATTTACCCATGTATGGAGCAAACATGAAATTGAGTTCTTTGACTTGGTGATCTTCATAGAAAACAGGGAGCTAAAAACTAAAACCTTTTTCAAAAAGGTAGACAGTAATAACTTCATATTAGAAGATAGCTGCCATTATCCACAATGGATTAAGAATATCCCATATGGCCAACTGAGAAGACTCAAAAGAAATTGTAGCGATGAAAACACATATCAGCAGCAATCCAAAATTCTCATTAACAGATTTAAAGAACGAAATTACTGTACAATCAACACACTTTAAATAAATCTGTAGAAAAAGTAAATTCTGTCCAGAGAAAGGATCTTTTGGTGGATAGGGTTAAGAACACTACTACTAATAAAACATTTAATATATCTTTCCTTACACCCTACAATAAAGATGCTAATGAAATTAAGAAGGTCTTTTGCAATCATTGGCATATCTTAAAAAATGATCCCGTTCTGAAGGATCATATTCCCGACATCCCTAATGTCATATTTAAAAGAGCCCCAAATTTGAAAAATAAGTTGGCACCTACTACCTTTAAAACAATACAAGCTGTAAAACCAAACACTTGGCTGGAGAAACTGAAAGGCTTCTTTGGTTGCTATTCATGCAAAGCATGTCAGTTCAAAGAAACTGAGAAATTCCAACTCACATCCAAAAAAACAGGGGAATTATTCAAAATAGATAGCTATATTAACTGCAAATCTGAATTTGTGATCTATTTATTGCAATGCACTTGCGGGCTGCAGTACATTGGACGTATTTCGAGACCATTACGTACCCGCATTTTGGAACATGTGGGAAATATTAAAAAAGGTCTCATTACCCACAATTTATCAAAACATTTTTTAACATTTCACAATTCTGATCCCAAATGTTTGAGTTTTATAGGTATTGAACATGTGACCATACATTGGAGGGGGGGCAACAGGTTGAATAGACTGGCTAAAAGGGAAACATACTGGATTCATAAAATGCAGACCCTTGCCCCCCATGGGTTAAATGTAGATATAGATATAGGTGCTTTCCTAACTTAAAGGTGTGTTAGAAGTTATTATCATTCTGCCTTATGCAGTCCTTATTTGGGTTGCAGTTGTATTAGTCTTTTATTTAATTGCCTGCACACATGATGTGTTTAATGAATATTTTATTTTCATTTTTAAATATTCATATTTTACAGTAGGCTAATGTGTTTCTCTAGTCACTTCATCAACATTTTTTATATTTTATATATTTTTAGGGTTAATAAAGATTTACTAATATATTGTACGAGAAATGTATCATAGGATTAACACAGGGTTTTTGACCTCGCGCTATGATTGAGCGACGAGGGGGTTAAAATTTGCATATTACTTTTGATTGGTGGGTCAATATAAAGTAATTAGACAGACCCATGCAACATAACTCCTGAAGAAGCAATTAGCGAAACGCGTAGAGTTAGCATTGAGAACCGGAGAGCTGAAGGACTGGAAAGATTGAGGCTGACTCCAGAGGCAGACTGCACTTCCGCCCTCACTTATGACGCGACCACAGAAGTGACGTATGCGGAAGTAACTGTGAGGTGTGAGTGAGACACTGTGAAGCTGTGCACAGACGGGGTCCTTCTGCATTTCGGCGGTTCTCTCCCATGCCTGTTTTTTATTTGGAACATGTGAGTTCAACTTACTCCTGATACTTTTATTGAATATATTGGTCGAACAGTATGCACTATTGTGGCTTTTTCTTTCTTATATGTACCTTACTTATCCATTGAGGGATATCCTGACACTTGTGCATCGCAAGGGCTCCAGTCAGAGAGAGATGGATCTCTGACATGCTTGAAATCACGATAAGTTTTGTGAGTGCTATTTTTTATAGCTAACAGGGTGATATATACCAGTATCTACAGTCTGCACTATATTTGCTTTATTTTTCTTTCACATGTATCATTGAACTCCTCTGCGCTCTTCCTCTCCCCCAAGCAAAGAAATTCTACATTCTAGGACCTGGAACAGTCCCACTTGAGGAAGTTGAGCTGCATTATACACATTTTACTACCATTTTTTCACTGGTTGGTGAAAGGTTTTATAAGTGTTTTTTCACATTATGTGGTTTACTTAAATATTTTTGACACTGTTTTTTGTATAATCACGTTTTGAAGCGCCCAGTCCATCCCCCACTCCCCCTACCCTTCTTTTGTCACATGTGTATTATATCAAATGTATTCATGTTCAATTCCCCCATGGTGTAGCGGTGTGTGTTTGTGTCCATTAGCAATAAAACATTGAATGTTTAAAAAAAAAATTCCCACATGGTGTAGGGCGGGTGTGTGTGTCATGTGACCCTCCTCTGCCCTTGAAAGTCTACGTAAGAGCTGTGCACGGGGACGCAGCCTGATGAAGCAGAGTGAGGAGAGCTGCAGATGTGGTAAGTCCGCAAATTTTTTTAACGCAATCCTGGTTATAACGCGGTCTCATTCTGTGGACCCAGAGGACCGCATTATAACAGGGTATATATATATATACACGAGCGACCGGATTTTGCCAGCTGACGATCCGTCATGGTCGCCCAAGCAGCGCACGCGGTTCTCCAACAATTCCCTGCTCTGCCGGAGGGGGGGAAAAAATCCCCCTACCTGATTGGTCTGGGACGCCGCCAGGACTTTTTTTATTTATTTATTTTATTTCCTGTAATTTTTTAACTAAAGAATTGTGAAAATAATTTCTGACAAAATAATGCTATTTTTAAAAGTCACAGCTTGTCTTTAATTCATACTTGCAAGCTAAAACTGAGAGATTAGGTCTAATATCATATCTTATACATTTATGCTAAAATTACCAACAGACTAGCAAATGAGAATAAAAGAGGACTTGATAGGTACTTATGTGACCTGTATCCAGGTTGGCAAATACTGTATGCTATAGGTACAGTATGATATACTGTAGTTTTAATCAATCAAGTTGCATCTGTTGAATGCATACATAGTTATTTTGGGCCCTATACAGTATACTATAGTATGCAGTGTGCACCATAAGACCAGATGAAAAAGGCAGTGCACTGCCTAAGGAGCAGGAGGAGGCTCACGGATGGTATAAAAACAATTTATTAAATGAAGGGATCAGATATAGCACCCCACAGCAGCAGCAGGTAACACACCTACGCGTTTTGGGCCATGTGCCCTTTATCAAGGTGTATGATTAAGGGCACACGGCCCGAAACGCATAGGTGTGCTACTTGCTGCTGCTGTGAGGGGCTATGTCTGATCCCTTCATTTAATAAATTGTTTTTATGCCATCCGTGAGCCTCCTCCTGCTCCTTAGGCAGTGCACTGCCTTTTTCATCTGTTCCTGTTGTCCTGCTTGGTGGATTGCATGCCGCTGATTGCTGCTTTGAGACCGCTCCCAAAATGGATCCTGGAAGCTAACAGTGAGTTGTACCTTTGGGTTTCCATACCCTTATCTCTTACTGTATGGGACAAACTGTGTACTGTTCATTGGTGCCTTATAACACCAGGTACTAGTCCCCTATCCCTATTAGGGCATATACAAGCACATTGGAGTGGTCCTAGCGCAGACATACATTAAAGGGACTGGCTTATTCTGAAGCACTGGTTTTCAACACATCTGCTCCATAAGACACCTTCCAGCATGGTCCATTCAACTGAATGGGCTGTAAATTGTCTTCTGATGTAACAGAAGGTGTCTTATGGAGTAACAACGCATAGTAAATATGGCCTTGTACCGCCCGTTCACTTCAAAAGAGCAGTGGATTAAGTGAATAAGGGTCTTATCTAGTAGAATTTCTTATTAAATATAGCACTTTGAGCCATTGCTAAGTGTTCTACGCCATAAGACACCTTACAGTTCATGGAAGTCCTTCTTTGCTAAGGGGTCTTCTGAAATATCACCACTTGGTAAATATAGCCTCATGGCTCATGTTTATATGCAGTTTTATGCCGTAAGACACCTTCCATTGCTGGAAGATAGCTAACAGCCTGTGAGGATTCGCCATCCTGGTGGCTGGAAACCCTCTCCTCACCTAAAACCTTCAACCATGATAGGCACCCAGGATGCGCGATGTCGCGATGGTCCAGCTACACGCGCTCGATTGGCCTGCCCTCCCGAGGGTTCCGCCTCCAGTCTCCAGCCCCATACTAAAGTGAGGCGGGCTAGTTCGGCCAACCTCCCATCCCGGTTCATCCCCAGTCTCCGCCCCTGCTCTAGTGACGAGCATACACGGCGTGGGAGTGATGCGCGCTCTAGTCTCCGCTCTGATGATGCATGCGGGTCAGTGCACCCTTGGACCTGCCTCCAGATTTTGGGCGCATTCGGCGGATGGACATGCGCAGTGCGCGAGCAACGCGTGACCGAGTCGCCAGCCTTCCACGTCGGTGACGCGCACGGGACATAACTCCACCTCTGCACCCAATCTTGCTGCACAATAGGGCGCACCTATGTTACCCAGCATCCTATCGGATATCGTTCCATTGCTCCGTCGCGGCATACCATTGGAGGGGGGTTCCATAAATACCTGCTTAGCCCAGACACTCATTGCTGAGCATAACCTTGTGTGTGACGCCGTGCCTTGCTGCATTCTGCCTTGTACCTTGAGATTCCTGCCTTGTGCCTTGCCTACCTTGTTCCTGTTGCTGTCCGACCCTGCTACGTTCATTGGACTTCGAACTTCTGCTCTCCTGACCCGGCTTACGTACGACTTCTCTGAATTCTCCAACCCTAATCTTGGCTATCCTCACTACGACTACTCTGCTATCTCCAGTGCTGACCTTGGCTAGTACCCCAACAATCCGCTACTCTCCAGTCCTTACCTGGAAAATACTTTCTACTGTTCTACACTCTGTACTCCTGTCCCGGCCTTGCACAACAATTCTACATTCTAGGCGGTGTGAGAAAAATGGGTGGTGCTCCAAATATGCCAGGTAGTCAATGAATAATATATAAACACTTAATAGAATCGGAATAATAAATAAATAAAACGGTATGAGTGTCCCATGGGTATGCCGATGGTGTGTGCGGGCCTGAATACCCCCACCTCACCTGTTTGGAGCCGTTGGAAGCGATATCCCCACGCCGATGGAGCACACCCCCCCGGGAGATGGATGATGGTATAATGACCTCCTCAGCTGAACATGCGGCAAACCCGGTAAAGGAGACTGACAGATGTAGTGGAGCCCTGCAAGCAGAGTCTCTAGTCGTCTTACCGGGTGCCTGCTGGAAATCTCCTGATGAACCGGTCCGTCGCTGCAGGGGGGTAGGTGGCGGCTGCTGGTGGGGAGGACGACACACTCTAATCCTCCAAGCTGGGTCCGTCAATGCTGGAATTTCACGGAACAGGTGAGGGGACAGGGTTATCGGCTGCACACTGGCTGTACCCAATCCACTACGCAGCTAGAAGAGGGAATCCTCTCAGTTGGAACAGCTGCTCCGTATGCAGAAAGACCGGTGCGTGCTGCAATGCTGGGATAAAGGTCAAAAACGTAGTGAAAGAGCAGAGCACTGCCGAAAGAAAAAAGGAGAGGGCCTGATGCAAAAAAAATAAATTATTTATTAGGCATAATAGCCAAAAAAGAACAAACACACTAAGGTTAAAAACTCTGACGCGTTTCCCGCCGTGGAGGCGCTTTATCAAAGAGTACTACTGCTCCATGGGAACCGGATTATATAATGGTCAGAGGCTAGTGTACGCCCACAATTAGGTGAATGCTAAATAGCATATGCTGAAGGGTATGAGTAATCAGCTGAATCCTCAGCCCAGCAAGGTCTACATTTAGAAGAGCGCCCTGAGCCTCTGAACATAATATCAGTCCAATGGAGCTTGACAATAAACAACAATTAACATGTTAAACAGTAATCAAAATAGAAGACTAATATCCCTACAAAAACAAAACCATTTAACAAAAGAGGAATAGACATGTCTGATGACAATAAAACACTATATCTAAGTGGACACTGTAGTGTAAAAAATATATAGGAAAATAATAATTTTATCCCTTAATGTTAAAGTGTGGTCTAATGTAAATGTGATATAATATGTGATTGAAAAACATTCTAGGCGGGCCCGCGCGGTTGTGGGTTGGCGTTATACAATTCCCTACCTCAGCACCGGGGTCGCGCTTCGTTTGTGGTGAGCTACGCGTTACACAGCCCCTTTAGATTAATGGGGCTTTTTCAGTAAAGGGCAATAGTGCCGATACGGTGCTAGCGCACGGAAAACCCCATTGACTTAAACAGGACTTTCTGTGCAGTAGCACTGAATTGGAGCTATCACACTTTATTGAATAAGCCCCAATGACTTCCAGAACCGGAAGGTGTTTTATGACAGAAGACTGCTTTGTAAATGTGGCCTTGCAGTATATATTTACCTTGTCATCTCTATCTTCCTTAGTGATTTATCAGTTATTATCATTTTATTTTTCCTTTTGATCATTCTGACTTCTTTCAACCCTACAGTATACTCCTTATTGACCAAATATGCCCATGTTACAGTGCATGCTTTCTATATTTTGGAATCAAATAATAGAAAGTCAACCAATATGTATATATGTATATATGTACTTGTATATACACTTTGCACACTCAGGAGCACAGGTAAGTTTCTTCTGCATGGTTTGTCCATTACCCCATGTAATCATTAAATGGGCAAAAAAAAGTATTTTAGCTATATACTGTACTAGCTGATATACCCGGTGTTGCCCGGGATTGAATGGTCCCGCTCCCCCTCTCTGTCCACTCACCCCCTATCTCCACTCCCCATTGCCCTCTCTCTGTGGGTGGGTGAGTTAGTGACTGGGTGGATGGGTCAGTTAGTGACTGGGTGAGTTAGTGACTGGGGGAGTTAGTGACTGGGCAGGTGAGTTAGTGACTGGGGGGGGAAGTTAGTGAGTTAGTGAGTGGGCGGGTGAGTTAGTGAGCGGGCTAGTTAGTGAGCGGGTGGGTGAGTTAGTGAGTGGGCGGGTGAGTTAGTGAGCGGCGAGTTAGTGAGCGGGCGGGTGAGTTAGTGAGCGGGTGAGTGAGTTAGTGAGTGGGCGGGTGAGTTAGTGAGCGGGCGGGCGAGTTAGTGAGTGGGCAGGCGGGTGAGTGACTGGGTGGGTGAGTGAGTGACTGGGTGGGTGAATGACTGGGTGGGTGAGTGAGTGAGTGGGTGGGTGAGTGAGTAAGTGGGTGAGTGAGTGAGTGACTGGGTGGGTGGGTGAGTGACTGGGTTGGTGGGTGAGTGAGTGAGTGACTGGGTGGGTGAGTGAGTGACTGGGTGAGTGAGTGACTGGGTGAGTGAGTGAGTGGGTGAGTGAGTGACTGGGTGAGTGAGTGACTGGGTGAGTGAGTGAGTGACTGGGAGAGTGAGTGACTGGGTGGGTGAGTGACTGGGTGGGTGAGTGACTGGGTGGGCGAGTGAGTAAGTGACTTGTTAGGTGAGTGAGTTAGTGACTTGAGTGAGTGACTGGATGGGTGAGTGACTGGGTGGGTGAGTGACTGGGTGGGTGAGTGAGTGACTGGGTGGGTGAGTGACTGGGTGAGTGAGTGAGTGACTGAGTGAGTGAGTGAGTGACTGGGTGAGTGAGTGAGTGAGTGACTGGGTGGGTGAGTGACACTTGGGTTTGTGACTGGGTGGGTGAGTGACTGGGTGGGTGGGTGACGTGGTGGGTGAGTGACGGGGTGGTGAGTGAATGGGTGGGTGAGTGAGTGACTGGGTGGGTGAGTGACTGGGTGGGTGAGTGACTGGGTGGGTGAGTGACTGGGTGGGTGAGTGAGTTAGTGACTGGGTGGGTGGGTGAGTGACTGGGTGGGTGAGTGAGTGACTGGGTGGGTGAGTGACTGGGTGGGTGAGTGACTGGGTGGGTGAGGAGTGAGTGACTGGGTGGGTGGGTGAGTGACTGAGTGGGTGAGTGAGTGACTGGGTGAGTGACTGGGTGAGTGACTGGGTGGGTCAGTGACTGGGTGGGTGACATTTCTCCCTCCCCCCCATACCGGAGGCGGCAGCCTGAAGATAGCGGGCGGGCCGGCATTCAACCCCCATATGTAATTCGACAGCATGAAGCTAGAGGGCAGCCTGGCATCCCCCCGCACCCCCCATAACTCACGTGACAGCGGCATGCAAATAGTTAGCGTCCCGGCATCCCCCCCTCACCTCACGCGGAGAGGAACCTTTGGGGAGGCGGCAGGGTGTGTGGGAGGCACAGGGGTGGGAGTCACGGGGGGGAGTGATGACAGTCAGCCCCGCTGCATGTTAAGGGCGCGGCAAGGGTGAAGTGCGCGCCGAGGTGTGTTTCAGGCGGGCCTGAGGGTGGTAAGGAGGCGGGAGAGGGTGGTGCAGCTGTGGTGCCCCTGAGGTCTGTGAGGTGAAGGGAGCAGTGGCGTCGCCCAGTGGGTGGGAATGTTGCAGGCTGTGAGGAGGGAGGGAAGGAGGCGGGAGAGGGTGGTGCGGCTGTGGCGTCGTCCCTGAGGGTTGTGAGGGGATGGGAGCGGGGGGGTTAGGGTGGGGAAATGAGCTGGGTGAAGAGGAAAGTGGACGGGTGCTTGTGCGTGTGTGTATGTGGCAGTTGGGTGAGGAGGAGAAGAGAGTGGCAGTTGGGTGATGTCAGAGCCATAGAGACACGCAGGCCAATGAGAGTCGCGGGTGGGCGGGCAGACCCACGGACGAATCTGACAACCCCACAAATTTCAGATTTATATATTAATATTATTTACATACAAAGCATAGATCTAGCTTAAAATGTTGTCTTCCAAAAATAATTTTCCTTTATGATATGAAACAGTACTAAAGCCAATGTATGTCTCTCCTGTTTTTTCTTATTACTGTACATTAGATTTGAATTTGAAAATTCTCAATAAATACAACAAAAGCAAATACTGTATGTGTATATTACAAAATCATATCAGATTTCAGGATCCTAGTGATAATGGCCACAATAAATTTGAGAAGCTTTCCCCCCACCCCTCATATCTGCACAGCCCCACTAAGTAATATGTAATATTAATCTAGTCATTGCACAATAATGTACTGAAGGAATGTTGGAAATATATGCATTGCTTCATTTTCTTCTTTTTATATTAGCATTTTTTCTTTTTGAGCAGAAGCACTGCTGTCTTGCCACCACAGCCCCCTGTTCAGGAATGATTCACCTTTGACATGCCAGCATTTTCGCCAGTCTGCAAAACGAATAATATTATGCTCAATGCACTGTATCTGATGGCATAAAAGCTGCCAAACAGCCACCTTGGAAAGGCCAAATACCCTCCTTTGAAATACTGTTGTAGCCGAGTCCCCTATCCTGCCCCGGTGCGGGGAACTTGCCAGCTGCTCAGCGAGATCCCGCACGATCGGTGAGAGATGGCTACGGCCAAGCAGAACTCGGCGCATGTGCGCAGTGGCTGCCGAAGCGGTGGCCATCTTGGATTGCCTGAAAGGGGCTTTACAGGACTACAAGTCCAGAAGGACTTGCGAGAAAGACGCAAGCGGCCATCTTGAATTAAGGATATCCTCTGCGGGACTAACGGAGTATAGGCAGTCTGACGGAGACACTGAGGAGACAGGTAGTGTCCAGGGAGCAGTAGCTCCCTAGGCCCCAGCTAGGTCCTGAGCCATATCAATTCAGTATTGTAGGGAAGGCCCAAGATAGGGACCCTCCCACATGAGTGATAGCCGCCTTACTGCGTCAGTGGCCGGACGTCCATGCGGCAGACTGCAGCCTTGGACAAGAGCTGCACGTGGCAGCACAGGGGTGAAAACCTCCGGCTGGAAATTCACCGCACACAGCTTCCTGGATAAGGTGTGAGGGGAGTTATGTTGGAGGCCCCGCGGCGTGTGGCCTGATCCAGCATCATCATCTCCATATTTCCTGGTCTGGCCTGAGACCAGGAAGGTACAATCGTGCACCATCACATAACAAGGGGGGTAGCACTACCTCACATTTGGGTGTAAGATTGTTCTGTGGACACGGGTGTTTAGGTGCCCAGGGTACCCACAGTACTTTGGGGGAACCACACAGGGGGCGTTGGGTATTGTACTACTGTATTGTACTATTGCTGATTTGTATTTGAGTGTGGTGTATGTTCTATGCCATTAGTACTGCACCGACACACTTTATTCGAGCAAATACCCGGTATGTACCTGGCAGATACCTGGAATGCGCCGCTCCTCACCTCTGACAAGCCCCGTTGCATTTGCCTTCCCAGCCTGGGTTCATGCCTGGCTGATGGGCGGCTGATCTGTTAAATGATAATGATTAGGATTTAATAGGCTGCAATGCTTCGCGTGTCTACCAGATGGCATAAATTCATGAATTGTAATGCAGTATATATATATATACTGTGCAGTATTGCAGCCAGCGGGAATAAAATGCTTCAATCCCTGCCTGGAAAATAACTCAATGCACTCGGGCAGAAAACAGTCACAAACCTCAATACACCCGGGTATACCCGAATTCGTGGGACTAGCCGAGCTCGAATAAAGTGTGTCGCCAGTGTAAAGCCCAGTTATAATTATAGTGTTGTTAATTGTATTGTTATTACTGAGAGCATTGAGTCCTATGAGTAATCATCCCACCCACTCTGGGATCCATCTTAGGTGGAGGCACTGCACAGAACAGAGAGAGAGAGTTCACCACAGGCTCCCATAAGCGGAGGCTTAGACCTCCTGTGAGCATACAAGTAACAGCAGCACACATAGTCGCCTTAGGCATAGAGGAAGGGGGTTACACTTACATTTCTATAGATCTAGGGAATTTCCAGGTGCAGGATTGCAACAGTCCTAGACTAGGAGGCCTTCTGTTTTAAGGCATAGTCGTTTTAGGCATAGAGGAAGGGGGTTACACTTACATTTCTATAGATCTAGGGAATTTCCAGTTGCAGGATTGCAACAGTCCTAGACTAGGAGGCCTTCTGTTTGAGGCCCCCCACAAAAGGGGGAGGGGCAACAGAGGAGAAGGCTAATTTAACGTGAAAGTAGAAACAACCTAACATAAGGCAAACTCAAATGTATATTATTTTAAATGTTGCTGCGTAGCCCCCCCCCCCCCCCCCCCCCCAGTTTCTCAAATTGTATTTAGTTTTGCATAAAAGTTTGGTTATGTCTAATTCTAGGTGAATGCACTGCGAGTTTTTCCAGCATTTGCATTATGTAAACACAAAACGTTTGTCTTTCTTCTTGCTTAAAAAGACATTGGGCACTACTCATGAAAGGTAGACATTGCCAATGCAAGATCTGACAAGTAAAAAATGTCACCTCAGAAAATGTTTTTTTGTTTGTTTGTTTTTTAAATAAAAATGAGGGGTAACCTGTTTATTAAGGAAATAAATACTACTACCCCTTAGAAACACCACACTTTGATGTATGGTATAATTGCTTTAGTGACACTTTGATGATCTCTATACCATACACGAGGGGTGCTCAACTCCAGTCCTCAAGCTCCCACCAACAGGTCAGGATTTCCTGATATCCCAGCTTCAGCTCAGGTGGCTCAATCAAAGGCTCAGACGAAGACTGAGTCTCTGATTGAGGCACCTGTGCTGAAGCAGGGACTGATTGAGCCACCTGTGCTGAAGCAGGGATATCCTAAAAACCTGACCTGTTGGGGGGGCTTGAGGACTGGAGTTGAGCACCCCTGCCATACACCGCATGAGCCCCAGGAACACATTGATCCATTTGTCAGCTCCATTGTAATCTATTTGTCTTCGTACTACAGTACCAAGGAAATACAGAGCCCTGAGTGGAACCTTCTACGTCTTTGTCTGTTACAGTTTTTGAAGCCCTCTATAATTCAGTGTATTTAAAATAAGACACAAGATATATGTATAACCTGAAGTGTTTTTTCTGTTCAGCTGCTCGAGCTACCGAAGCAGAGCCATCAGAGCCAAACCAAAAAGATATACAGTACATTTCTGTGACATTTAAAAAGAAAACAGCAGGTCAGGAAATACATATATTCACAACACAATTGAATTGCATTTAGATTTTGATATTAATGTTTTTAGGTCTGGTTACCAGTGGTCAGTAGCCCTACTTATACCCAGCAGTCACATATCAGCTTCATGATTAAAAAATAGCTAACCACACTTTCCTGTCTCAGCTAAATATAACGACGAAGTTCAATGAAGAAAGTTTTAAACACCAGAAGCTATTGAACGTTTGACTCATGGGTACTTTTATTTCAGTCCAAAGGGTTGCAAACTGCAAAAATTACTATTTCTCTGGGATCAACACCTCTCCTAGAACTCTTGCTCATTAAAATGCATTCTTTGCAAGCCGCAAAAGCATTTTGTGATTTAAATTCATAATGGAAGCTGTATATCAACATCTAGCAATTATGAACAATTATGTAATGCGTCATTACTAATGACTCATTGATGATTTGCATATTGAACAACACATGTTATATATATGTTTGGAACATTAAAGCTGTAGACTAAGCAATATCCTACTACATGTGCGGTTTTTTTTTAATAAATCAGTTCAGTACTATGAAAAAATACTTGTAGCATTTTTTTTTTCAAAACAACTGTAAATTAATTTTTTTATGTATTATAATATAACAAGCCTTTTTTGTTTCTATAGCAACCATTTACAAAGTGACATCCCTTTCCTCTTCTGAAACAAGCTCTGGCACACCCCTCTTTGAGCTCTGGCCTCACTCTAGCAGTGCACCAATTATATCTAGTGACTGCCTGGTCACATGATCTTCCCCACAGAACTTTTCATCTTTGGTCCTTTTCTGCTGCACTGCCATTTTACGAACCCCCGAGCCGAATCTTCGCAGATCGATCACAGGTGAAAGGATCAATTGGTAACTTTGCTTATTACTTATTGTGTGGATTGCATTGATGCACATATTAAAGGGAAGAAAAATAATGCAGCTTCAACTGCTGCTTTAAAGCCCATATTTACTAAGATATTCCATAAAACACCTTCCAGCACCACAAGGTGTCTTCTGGGGCTGGAATTGCGCCGATTAGTTTACTAGGCACATTTCATTAAGTTTTTAATTGGATTATAATACATTGCAATGTGAAGGACCCTTCAACTCTCAATACACTATCATTTTGGCATAATTAGAATGCACTGGGATAGTAATAATAATATTTTCTCTGCAGGACCTCCAAGTGGTACAGTTGCCAATCAAGTTCCATTTAACGTAAGTATACTAAACTTAAACAAAGACTACACTCTATACTAGCATTTGGTTATTTTTCTAGTGTGTATGTTTGAAAACTGCATCACATTGTCTCATTTCTTTGTACTCCTCTTAGAGACCTACAGAAGACCAAGTGATTTATGCACTCATTAAACAGGATGAATGACTGTCTTATGGGGCCAGACCATGTATCCCTGTGCTGGTGTGAACTTTCCAATTAACAATTTCCTACAAAGACACAAATATAATTGATTGAAAAACCACACCAAATGTTTGGTCAACAACTTATTAGGTTATGTTAAGATTTACAGTACCTTGTTTGACTTAGCTTTCATTATGTCATTGTTGTAATGCATGTATAGGATTTGTAATAAATAATGTTCACGCACTGTAACATGTTTGAAACTATAGCTATCACAATTAATAAATTGCTGTAAAATTAAATATTCATTAAAGTCTACATTTTGTAGCTCATGTTGGTATGTGTAATGTGTTTCTTGAAATCCTAAATGTTTTGTTAGGCGAAGTTAAATTTCATACTTTAGATGCATCAATATTAATATGTATGATAGGCCCTGAGGCGTTAGAGGAAGGGGCAGCATGACTGCCACCGAGGGAGGTGAAAGGTTGGTTTGTGGGTTAATAGTGTAGGGAGCAGGATGGCAGGACGGCTAAGGTGAACAGTATAAGTGTCCTAGGCCAGCCTTAGCAAGGCAGTGTGGAGAGAGAGGGAGGAATGCATCATCCAAAGGGGCCATAAGAGAAAGAGGGGCTGCTAAATTGGGGGTGGCTGGGGCAGTACAGGTCAGTTTGTCCTGGATTAGGAGGAGTGTTTTGATGGAGCGATCTGACAGGTCTAACTCTGGGGATAAGGGTGGAAGTGAGGCTCAGGGTGGGGGCATTGCTGATAGAGCACTTTGAGCCGAGGGATAGGAGATGGTTGGGGCATAGCAGCAGGAAGTTGCAAAAGGAGCATATCGGTAGAAGCGGGAGTGGCAGATAGGTATTCCCCAGGTTCCTCATGGGTCAGGATTCAGGGCCAGTGTGGGCTGGGGCATCGGGTGCAGTAGTCCTCAAGGTTAGCAAGACTTTCTGGGAGTTCATAGTGTTGTGGTGTCAAGGGAGCAGTGCAGCTACTGCACTGGATAATAGAAGGTCCAGGAGAACCCCAGGGCCTGATTAGGACATGTCAAAGATATGGGAGGATGGTCAAGGAGGCGCACGGTCGGAAGCGGTGTGTTAGGTGATAGGGTAGTATCTAGATATTTTGATGTTACTTCCTGACTTTCTACATGAGTGTAATGGGTGTGAGGGAGCCCACCTGGCTACTTTAGTAAGTGTGTCCTGAGAGAAAAGCCAGGCTTCAGAAAAGGGAGCAGGCAGTGAGGTTGAGATGAAGGGCGAGGATGCCAGGGATCATAGGAAAGAGTGCACCATGGCTCTCTCTGTACTCCAATCGGTTAGCAGCTGGCATTATTGTGGGGGGGGGGGAGAATTTATAGAATTTTTTTTGATTCCCCATATGGATGTAGGGGCACCTGCTTATGGGAGGAGGTCATTGGAGGTGCATGTGGAGGTTAAAGTAGGTGAATCTATGTAGGATGACGGACCCATTTACATTTTCCCCAATTGTTGGTTTAAGACTTCCATCCCGAGGGTGGTTTCCAAAAAGGAACCAGGTTCTTTGCAGCTCATTCACCCCCTTTTCCTTTGTCAGGGAATGATGTAATTGAAAAGGACTATCAGGGGACAGGGGACTGGGAGGTAACCATCACAACTGCTTTAAAGGAGGACTGGATGCATATGATTGGTGCTACAATCTGGGGTGGAATAAGGTATGTATACTGGAGGAGAAAAAGAACCCCAATAAACGAGAGCAATCAATCAAGGTGGGTATTGCAGAGACAAACAAGGGGGGCTAATGGTGATGGGGGGTGTAAGGAGAGTCCAAAAAATGCCCGAAGGAATGATGTCAATATTAAAATTACAATTTATTGTGAGCTCTGCTCAAATAGATTAAATAAAAGTTGGAAGCAAAAAACGTGTGAGTCTTAATTTTGTGAGTGATGGACTCACATTAGCATTAGCCTCTAAACGAAGAAGCGAATTTAAAACATAAAAACTCGGCTGAGAGAGAGTGTGCAAAAGAATCTAAATCTGATGTAGCAAGCACACATCCATGAATACAGGTATGGCTGAAGGGTCAATACAGCTATTAAAACCAGTAGGTGTGGATGTTATAGGTGACCCTACGTTATCCAATGTGTAAGCCCCTAGTGGTAACTTAACCAGTAGGGTGCTAGATTGCAGCCATGTAATGTAGCAATAGGTGCTGCAAAATAATACTGAGCTTGTCTCCTGAGTCGTGGAGGCACAGGTAAGCATATAGATATAATGATCTCTGATTATTCAAGCTTAGCTGTAGCTCACATGGTGTTATGAACCGGCTGTGGAATTTAATCCTAGAATAGGAACACGATAGGTTCACACACATGTCCCTCCTTCCAATTATAGCCCATATATTTAGGGATATTTGGTGACATCTGTTCTAGTGTCGGATCTGAATACATGTGTAGCCTAACTATAGTGAGACCAATATCTCTTCTAGACCGCTCAGATATATTGACATCTGATCAAGGAGGCCAATTGGGTCCCACATTAGTGACATTAATATCAGTCTTCCAGGAATCAGATTACCGTAAACTATAATCGTACCGGTTGTTTTTATTCTGCAGCCATAGTAATGACTGCACGCTATTGGTCTGGTACAGTAATTGTTAACCCAATGTCGCTATAGGACCATGCGGGCCATAAACACCATTAATACTCAATGTGATTTTTAACGCTGCAGCTATAGTAGCAGCTGCTGCATGTTGTTGGTCTGGATAAAGGGATAGCCTTTATAGATTGGACCGACAAGGAGCCTGTCCGGTGGAGCGCTTCTTGTTCAGAAAACTGCACTGTGCCGATCAAAAGGATATGCGGACTGGCTAATCCTGAAGAAGACAAGAGTTCCCTACCCGAGGTATATGTCGAATTCCGCAATGTTTTTGACAAGGCACGGTCAGAGGTCCTGCCGCCGCATCGTCCTTTCGACTGCCCCATTAACCTTTTACCCGGTTCAGTTCCCCCTAGGGGAAGCTCTTATTCTCACTCTCTTTCAGAGACTAAAGCCATGAGAGACTACATTCAGGAGAATCTTAAAAAGGGGTTCATCCGGAAATCTTCTTCTCCAGCCGGAGCAGAGTTCTTTTTTGTGAAAAAAAAAATGATGGATCTCTTCGTCCCTCATTGATTGTAGAGGTCTTAACAAAATCACCATTAAGAATCGCTACTCATTACCTTGTGATTTTGGAACTCTTCGACCACTTTCAAGGGGCTACCATCTTCACCAAATTGGACTTGCGTGGTGCCTACAATTTGGTGAGAATTCGCCAGGGTGACGAATAAAAAACGGCCTTCAAAGCACGAGACGGCCATTATGAGTACCTTGTCATGCCCTTTGACCCCTGTAATGCCCCTGCCGTCTTTCAAGACTTTGTCAACAAAATCTTCAGAGATCTCCTCAGCCAGTTTCTTATTGTCTAGTTGGATGACATAATGATCTTTTCCAAGTCCGTTCAAGGACACGTCGGACATGTCAAACAGGTACTACTACGCCTTCGTCAAAATCATTTATTTGCCAAACTGGAAAAATGTCAGTTCCATCAAACTTCCACGGCTTTTCTGGGATATATCATCTCTGACACAGGTCTCACCATGGATCCAGCTAAGGTGAAGGCAGTCCTGGATTGGCCTCATCCTACTACTCTTAAAGCCGTACAGCGCTTTCTGGGCTTCTTTAATTTCTATCGCAGGTTTATTCAGAATTTCTCCTCTGCGGTATCCCCCATTACAGCCTTGACAAAAAAAGGTGCGGATCCTGCTTCTTGGCCACCAGCATCCATTCAAGCTTTCGATCACCTGAAAAACACCTTCGTTTCTGCACCCATCCTCATACATCCGGATCCCAAACTACCATTCACCTTAGAGGTAGACGCATCTGATGTCAGGGCCAGAGCCATTCTATCACAAAGAAGTACACCCCAAGCCAGACCCCATCCCTGTGCCTTTTTCTCTAAAAAAAATTCTCCTGCTGAGCAAAATTATGATGTAGGTAACGGGAACTCCTTGCTATTAAGCTAGCTCTAGAATAATGGAGTCCTATCTTAGTGGGCACGGAGAACCCTATCACCATCTTGACCGACCACAAAAATTTACTTCACATCGAAGGCACTCAACGCCTAGGTGCTCGACAAGCTCACTGGTCGCTTTTTTTTTCTCGATTCAATTTTATTTTTTATTTTTTACCGGGTTTTAAAAATGTCAAAGCCGACGCCCTTTCACGACAGTTTCTGGTTGACGACAAGACCGAAGATCATCTAGAGTCCATACTTCCTTCTAAATACATGCTTTCCGCTAACACGTTTGATGCACTGAATAATATTCTACAAGACCAGTCTCATATTCCACAGGGTCTCGAAGTCCCGGAGGGTCGTTATGTCACCTAATCACCGAATCGGAGGAAAGTTCTAGAATGGGGCCATTCTTCCAAATTATCAGGACATCCAGGTACTAGGTGGACCACTGATCTTGTGGAGCGAACATTCTGGTGGCCCGGCATTCAGAAGGACATTAAAGAATTTGTTGCATCATGCTCAACATGTGCTTGTAACAAGACTCCCTGGAGCAAACCACCAGGACTTCTATGTCCTCTTCCCATCCAGGACTGTCCATGGACCCACTTGTCCATGGACTTCATTGTAGACTTGACTGTTTCTAAGGGGATGAACACCATCTAAGTTGTCGTAGAACACTTTTCCAAGCAAGCACACTTTGTTCCACTGAAAGGCCTTCCCAATTCTCCCAAATTAGCAGATGTCTTTGTCAAGGACATTTTTTGCCTGCATGGGGTATCACACATCATCATCTCTGACTGAAGTTCACAATTCATCTCGAAGTTCTGGCGCTCTTTTTATCAACATAAGACATATCACACCGCTCACTCTTAAATACTAAACAATTTCAAAGATTATTATTTTCTAGTGTCTATTAATAACACAAATGAGTGCTACCAATGTACAGAAGTTAATCGTATTAACAATTGAATGAACACGTGACGCTGTCACAAGAACATTCACAGAAGTACATTTTTGGTGCACATCACAATAATGATTTTTTTTTTTTTTTGTGAATGAAAATAGTGAAAAATCAAGGTGAAAAAATAAAAATAAAATATTGTTAAAACACGTAGAGCTGATGTTACTGATCCCAGGCCAACAACACTAATGAAAGTGACTATACAAGAACTGCCAGGTACTGAGACCTTATGTGCAAATCACTGTTAGAACCTCCTGCTGGATGTACATAAATCAAGTTCCAAACCAGCCAATCAATGTGAAATCACTGATACAAAATATAGAAGAGTGTCATCGCACATATATTACATGTGCCATAATGTAGCATAAGCTTAGCAGGCTGTGCACTACTACAAATTTAGCAGTCCGTTTGAGCAATAATAAATCCAAAAGGTCGGGTTGCAAAGTTTGTAAGGGGATTCCCTCAGTGGCTAAACTATCATATAAAAGCTACTTGCTTTCAAATAGCACAGCTCCAACATCGCTGTCAACTTGTACTGGGAGTAAAAACAAAAAACAAAACTGTGCGCTACTACCTAACTACCTATAAAGTGTAAATGTATAAATATATACAGTGCAGTGACTATACCATCAATTTAGTGATAAAAAATTTTTTAAAAAATTAATCCACAACTCCCACAGTGAGATAATTATACATTAAATAATAAGTGCCACATAACCGTGTTGGGGATAATGGCGTCTGCAGCTGTAAACGCAGAGGTGGCTCAGCACCCCACACACACTAAGAGAATGGAAACAAAAGAAAACAGCGCACAACGCCAAATAGTGAAGCAAATTCAACAATATATTATAGAATTAAAAAGGGGGTAATATATCTGCGTACATGAAAAAAGTTGGTAAAAGGCATGTAGTGTGTATCACACTGTTTACCACTCGGCAGCTGTTAACTGTAGAATCGGGTGCTTGCTTCCCTCTGCTGATGCAGCTCAGTTGATTCTGGGGCAGGACGTCAGTCTTTCACTCCCAAGGGGATTTCCCTTCATGCAGCCAGGTTCAGCAGCTGGTACTGGGGCTCGGTGAAATCGCTCCTGCTTCCTGGCAGAAGACAAAGACAAAGGCCAATGTAGGCAGATATAAGGCAATAGAATGTTACATCCAACAGGCCTTTGTCTATGTATTGGCCTGTCCTGTTTTTATTTCATCCTGTGTGCTGTTTTGGACACTTGTGAGAGACTTTGTAAGACTGTTCAAACTTCCCTATTGAATCCACCACTGCTGTGTAGACAGTGACGTCACTACACAGCGTCCCGCGACGGAGCGGCATCGCGGCACGCTGAGGGCACCCCAGCAAGCTGCGTTTTAACCTCTGTGCAGAGGATACACCTGCCAAGGTACAGGAGCAGCTTCATATCGGCCAGGAAGCAGGAGCGATTTCACCGAGCCCCAGTACCAGCTGCTGAACCTGGCTGCATGAAGGGAAATCCCCTTGGGAGTGAAAGACTGACGTCCTGCCCCAGAATCAACTGAGCTGCATCAGCAGAGGGAAGCAAGCACCCGATTCTACAGTTAACAGCTGCCGAGTGGTAAACAGTGTGATACACACTACATGCCTTTTACCAACTTTTTTCATGTACGCAGATATATTACCCCCTTTTTAATTCTATAATATATTGTTGAATTTGCTTCACTATTTGGCGTTGTGCGCTGTTTTCTTTTGTTTCCATTCTTGTACTGGGAGTCCCTGTAACTAGTGACAGACCATGTATAGATTAGTTAAAAACTGCCAACCCAACATAAAGTGAAGTAAACAGAAATCAATGCTAGATACTTAGCTAAATAGCCGCTGTACTCTGCTCCGTAGCGGTACACAGCACTGCTAAGACGCTCCTGCTGTAGACCGGTTGTTGTGGGATCAGCTGCTCTACGTGATGTGACGTCACCACGCCACAGTGCCCACGCCCTTGGGTACTGGTAAGCGCTTCCCTCCGGTATCACAAAGATGAGTGTGTGACTTCTATTGTGTTTCTACGTCTACACTTATATTTCCTGTGTCGCTGTTTTTCTTCTCTCCCATATGCTCCTCCTGGATTTCTTGAGAATCATTCTTCTGGTCTGGAACCCGTGAAGACAGGTCCCACCGGAGGGTTTGAGCTGGGATTTCAGATCATTATCACTTTATATTTATTCACTTATCACATTGTATTGTATTTATTCAACATTGTTATTCTTTCTATTCACTATTGGGATATTTGTGCCTATAATATCACTGTCACGTACTGTACTTACGTTAATCAAAAATAGACATCAGTAGAGGGTAGAAAAAAACCTCATACGCGTTTCATCCTGACAAAAGGACTTTATCAAAGATAAATATAGTCCTTTTGTCAGGACGAAACGCGTAAGAGGTTTTTTCTACCCTCTACTGATGTCTATTTTTTATTAAATAAAGCTTTTTACTTGCCAGCTGATTTATGTAGCGTGGGACACAGGGAGTAAGAGAGGATAGCAGTTACTGGATTCTGTGACTTATTCTGGGTCACGTTATTTGCGTGACCATTTATACTTCTACCAGTGTTTCTGCTTTATAGCCCCCCACCCTGAGTGAGTCCGGTCACACTTGGATCATTTACAGTGGACTAATTGCTTTTATTCATGCTTCAGTTGCTTCTATCTCAGTGTACTATGAATTAAAATGACTATTTGCTCTAGTTGCAGCATCAGGATTTGGGGTTTATTC
Source organism: Ascaphus truei (assembly GCF_040206685.1). Classification (NCBI taxonomy): domain Eukaryota; kingdom Metazoa; phylum Chordata; class Amphibia; order Anura; family Ascaphidae; genus Ascaphus; species Ascaphus truei. The sequence goes on along the minus strand of NC_134487.1, from coordinate 262,963,804 downwards.
CCCATTTTTTCTACCCAGGATAACTGGACTGACCTTCTCCCCTGGGCCGAATTTGCGCACAATAATCTGCGCAGCGAATCCACCATGGAGCTGCCTTTTTTCATTAATTATGGGTTTCCCCCATCTCTCCTCCCGATCGCCACACCCAGTACTTATAGCGGATAACAGAATTCGTTTTCTACAGTATTCATGGAGAAAGATCCAAGACAATCTTAGGAAGGCAACTTCTAGACAGAAGATTCAGGCAGACCGTCACCATCGCAGGATCCAAGAATTCAGCCCTGGAGACAAGGTGGCGCTATCATCCAAAAATATCCATCTCAAGGTGCCCACACTAAAATTGGCACCTAGGTTTCTTGAACCCTCTTCCATGGTGGAGAGGGTCAACCCAGTGGCATATCGTCTGTGCCTTCCTTCTTCTATGAGGATCCCCTCAGTGTTCAACGTCTCCCTGCTGAAACCGGCTATCCAGAACTCTCGCTTCTCCGACTTGTCTTCATCTCCAGCTTCGCTCCTTGTACAGTGCCAACAGGAGTATGAGGTTCAGTCCATCTTGGACTCCAGGATCTCCAGAGGATCAATCCAATATCTGGTGCACTGGAAGGGTTTTGGACCCGTGGAGCGTTCCTGGATTCCTCGCCACCGGCTCCATGCCCCAGGCTCGTATGTCTCTTTCATCTCAGATATCCTCTCAAGCCTTTTTGGAAATGCCTGGAAGTTGCTCCTGAGAGGGGGTACAGTAAAGATCCATGAATCTAGTCATCCTCGGTGTACTGCCCGCTTACCCCAACCCATGACTGGATACTCCACTTCCTCTACCTCCTGCAGCACATCATGTGCACCAGCCACTACCAGCCATGGTACTACGAGCTTGCGTGCATCCCACGCAGAGGTAAATACTGAGTCTTCTGGTCTCGCCTCCAGGTTGCGGCCATGCGGTGACATCACTGGTGCGTGGTCAGCGCGCAAGCACCTCATCACCTTTCCTCATCAAGGATCCTCCCACACCTGTCTCCTGCACTTGAAGAGCCTACCACAGTCAGAATTACTGATGAGTTTCCTCACAGCCTGCAGTTCTGATTGGTTATTGCTCCCTATAGATGCTCAGCCTGCCCTCTGGCAAATTGGCTGAGCATAAACCTTTGTTGTTTCGAAGTGTTCACTGCTACACTTGCCTCCACATTCTTGTCTTGAATCTTGGTTCCTAGCTATTCTGTTCATGAATCCAGCTATCTCTTGGACTCCGCTCTTCTATACACCTGACCCAGGCTACCAACGACGCTCTGTACCTCTCCAACCCTGACCTTGGCAATGTGCCATTACTATCCTCATCTCTCTAGTCCTTACCATGGCTAATAGTACCTGCAACAATCCGCACCTCTCCAACCCAGACCTCGGCATGTATCTTGACTATCCTGACCTCTCCAACCCCGACCCAGCTACCTTGACCAATCTACACTACAGACTCGCCCACGCGACATTAGGTGGTATTATATATTTATCCCCACCTCGGCCCCGCGGTCACGCCTTGTTTGTGGTGAGCACTACATTACAACAAAAAATTGCTCTTTTAATATCGACATCATTCCTTCGGGCATTTTGTGGACCCTCCATACACCCTCCATCACCATTAACCCCTTTGGATGTCTCTACAATACCCACCGTGATAGAGTGCTCTCGTTTATTGGGGTTCTTTTTCTCCTCTGGTATACAATGAAGTAATTGATCAAAATGTACATGCAGGGTGCAGTATGCATCGTTCGAACGGCTTGGGAGTTAGTCAGGTTAGCGGATGACAGGAACATATGGGTATTAACCCTTGGAGTACCGAGTCTCCAAACCACAGAAAGGTACAGAATCTGCAATCTTCCAATATACTTTGGAGCTGACACCACTAAAATGACAACTTATGCAGTATTGATGGAGGAAAAGCATTGATGATACAGGCAGTGGGCTGGTCAATCCTTAGAGATACAGCGGAGCCTCTTCAAAGAAAAAACCACGAGGTAAATCAAAAACCGGTGCCGTTTAGCCTCATAGCTGCCTGATAAAAATATGGCTTTAAGTATGTAGTTTGTTACTCACGATACCCGGTCTGCAAGCTGCTCAGAATGCTCCGGTGGCCATCTTTGCTTCCTCGTGGTGTCGGCGTGCTCCTATCCGGAAGTGACGTAAGTAGGGAGGGGATTGGTAACCGTGGTCACAGCACTCCACACAACCAACGCTTGAAAAAGTAAAAAACTTTATTTAAATGCTACAGTGAGCATACAAGCACCACTCTGACGCGTTTCGTCTGTAGAAAGACTTTTTCAAAGAGTGAATATCCCCACAAATACCGGAACTTATATAGGAAATGACGTATGTCATAGGTACCTCCCTAATTGGCAAGGACCTCCCTTTAAACTGATAATGTTAAAGTCAAATGTCATTCCCTTAAAGGAACCAGGTACTTAAACCCCACATATACTATTAAAAAATGCATAAATTACACGGATTGCATAAACTAGGATTAAAAACAAAGAATTAGTAATGCTCACTGATATATATAATCAAATAATACATGAACAACATAGAGACAGAATTAATATTACTTACAGAAAAAGAGAATGACGTGGAACCACTGTCTCTGAGTACATTATAGACTTTATAATCTTGGCACATGTGTGCAATAATATTTGGTGCATATGGTATAATTATATGATACAATTAATTGGTAATCAGAGACAGTGGTTCCACATCATTCTCTTTTTCTGTAAGTAATATTAATTCTGTCTCTATGTTGTTCATGTATTATTTATATATATATTATATATATATATCAGTGAGCATTACTAATTCTTTGTTTTTAATCCTAGTTTATGCAATCCGTGTAATTTATGCATTTTTTAATAGTATATGTGGGGTTTAAGTACCTGGTTCCTTTAAGGGAATGACGTTTGACTTTAACATTATCAGTTTAAAGGGAGGTCCTTGTCAATTAGGGAGGTACCTATGACATGCGTCATTTCCTATATAAGTTCCGGTATTTGTGGGGATATTCACTCTTTGAAAAAGTCTTTCTACAGACGAAACGTGTCAGAGTGGTGCTTGTATGCTCACTGTAGCATTTAAATAAAGTTTTTTACTTTTTCAAGCGTTGGTTGTGTGGAGTGCTGTGACCACGGTTACCAATCCCCTCCCTAGGTTAGCGGATGAGCTTGGCGAGAGTGTCATTTGCCCTGTGAGGTTGGTGGATTTTTATTTGGGGGTTAGACCTAAGGTGGGGGCCATCCATGAGGATGGGTCTGCACTAGCATGTTTTGAGAGGGATTTGAAGATGCGCTTGGTTAGATTGGGGATGGTTGAGAAAGATAACTTCCCCGCGCGCTTCCCGAAGGCACTAAAATTAAATGCCAGAGAAGTGCGAAGCCCTCTGTAAACTTCACTTACCTTGGTTCAGACAGCTTCTGGAAATGCGTCACCATAGCAATGTAGGAGGCACAGGAGAAAAAGATTGCACTCCCCTGCTCTAACTCATCATTCCTCATCTCTCCCCATCCCTCCTCTTCATCATCCCTCATCATCTCTTCTCCTCCTTATCTCTCCCCCTCCTCTTCCTTATCATCATCATCTGCTCCTCCCCCTCTCCTCCTCATATCTGCCCCCCCCCTCAGCATCACCATTTCTACTCCATCCTTCCCATCCTATCTCTCCTCCCTTCCCTTCCATATATACACACAAAGACTACACCATATACACACATACCATATACAAATAAACATTTATATTCAACATATAAAAACCCACTAAATATACAACATATACATGCACATAATGCATGAAACACACATATGCATTACAAATACACACACACCAACACACACTTCTAAACACACACATTTAACAAAACAGACATACTGTGAAAGTGGTCAAAAAAAGTATTATAATGCAGGTTCAGAGTAACAAGTGAGTCTTTATTGTATACAGGTGTACACAGGGAGAAAGCTTGCAAATGAGCTCTCTGCTAGGAATACATTTGCAGGTAATCTTAATATCCAAATACACAAGGCTACGCCCCCACATGGGGTTAATTACAGGTCATGGAAAATAACCAAAAAATACAAAACTATAATTCTATATATAGTTCAAACTGACCTTCACACAATATTTTGTGTCTCTATACATCGGGCTTGTGGTTTACTCAGTCAGCACGTTCCTAGATTACATTTGCTAATTAAAAAACTGAGAAGTGGTTTCTTATCTCCAACTCCCAATAGCCTTGGGACTCATCTCTCATACTGCATACAAAATAACAAAATGACTGCTGAGACAAAATGGATAACAGACAGAGACAAACAAAATGGCTGGGTAGATCCTAGTGCCCCCCCATTGAGACCCCCACCCCTATATCAGTCTTTCACAATCCCCACTTTTTATTCTTAAAAACACTTGTTTTGAGAATTAATGCCATAATGTTAGTGCAGGGGCGCATAGGGTTGCACTGTGTTGCGCTCCAGCATTTGATATTCTTCAGGAGTCTCATAGTTTTGGTAAAATAGGGAGTGTGCATGACCGTTAACTCCCCTAGCAATGCTCACTGCCTCTGTGGCCAGAATATCCTCCAGAGTTAGGTCGCCATCATCTTCTTTCTTCTTCGGGGGACTGTGTGTGCCAGCAACATACTCTTGGTCTGACAGAATGCCATCATATCAGTGGGAGAGGCATTTGTGGATCAGACTCTTTCAGCAAGTCATGCACACATAGATGATGACAAGTACAAACAACACACAACAAAGCATTCATCAGTTTCACTCCCAGGGATCCAAGCCATCCGCCAAGCCCCAAAGGATCCTAAAAACTTTCTCCACCTTTCCTCAAGCTCTCCTGTATCTCCCCTATCTTCTCTAGATCATGTTAAGTCTTACAACTATGATCTTGGATAAACACACAACATTGTTCTTTGACGAGAGCACATACGCTCCCCTTTGAGGCTAGTACGTAGTCCAGAGCCATTCTATTCTTTAGTGCCATTAATCTAATCTGAACCTGTTCTTGGTTAAGTGAATTAATAGCTGAGGTGGTGTGATTAAGTACATCATCTAGCACATCTGTAAGCATATTGAACCTGTCATATAACATCCCTACTCCTACATTTGGGAACAAACTAACCCAAAATCGTTCCTTCCATAGACTACTTTTAAGCCCTGAGATATTGGGGGTTTCTCTTTTATTTCTCATTCGGCCAGTGGGTAATTCTTTAGTTATGGTAAAAGCAGGTACAACTTTTCCCAAATAACATGATCCAGTCCAGCCGCAGGGTAATACTCTATAGGCCCATTTTCCACAAAGCCAATATACCCCCCTGTAAGAATCCCTATCTGTAACCTCTGCAGCCAATCTCATTCATGGGAATAATATTCCCACCTATCCCAGAGTTGCCCACACTTGGAAAACCTGGCAGAGGGGCTTCTTAGTTTGCTAAGGGATTGCGTGAACCTCACACCTTTGCCGCTTAGCATACCAGACCAAGCCCCTTTACCTGACGACATTTTGTCTGAGCTGGCCGGACATCTGGGCCAGTTGCAAGGACATTTGCTAAAATTGGGTACTTGGATTACCCCTTCCCATTTCACACTTTAGTCGGCAAACTCTTTTCAACTACCGACTTTTCGAGACACTGACACTGTGGAACCAAACCAGCGGGGAGTCTTAGAAGTCCGAGTTACATATGCATTGCACCCCTCACTGGAGTTTCCTGCTATACACTTCTAAAGAACAATAATTACAACTTAAGTGTTTCCCTCTGCTCCAGCCATCAGAATGAAAATCCCCTTACACCTATAATGTTGGAACCATTAAAATAGAGGGACTTTCATTCATCAATTTTGATAAAACTTTATAAAAAATTGCGTTATAAACTCTTGCATGATTTTACCCCACCAGCGCTCACAGCAAATCTCAGCGCGGACCTTCCTAGTTAGCTAACAGCCATGCGCTGTGCTATGCTGTGTAATATGTCATGTGTTGTTGTTCATCTGAGGTTGTATTTATCTAATTTTAAGACCTGATAAGGAACAGATGATTGTTATTATGGCCTGATATGTAAAATCATAGAATTCAAAGAGGGTGTACTTTCTTTTTCACATGACTGTGTATGTGTATGTGTATATATATATATATATCATAAAGCAAAAGTGTTACATTTAATTGACACTGTGGTGATGTCATTATAACATTATAGAAAATCTCTGGGAATTTGACCACATTAAATAAACCAACACCAAACGGAATCCAAAAAATAAAGTGACTTTTTACTTAGATCAAAACATGTACACAGCACTCTACAAAATCAGTATAGACGGATTTTTTTTTTTTAAACAACAGAACTAAATAAAATCCAGACACTACAAATAATACAGTAGAAAAATAACATACTAGTAAAACATGTTCATGATGATCTTGGTTTTGATGCTAAAAAAAATGTGTTTTTATTTTGCCAAAGATTTGGGATTATGGGGAAAATGTGAATTTGATTTAAGATATTATTACGTTCTGTAATCTAGAACTGTTATTTTGCTTCCTAAGTATTTATGTAATTGCATTTATTTTGCAAAACTATTCAGAATTAAAAACAAGTAAAGCAAAAAAAAACAGGATGTGAAAGACCGACTGGTTAGAAGGAGGAGACTATTTTACAAAGACCATTTTAAAAGGTGTCTTTTGTTGGAGATGGAGTGTATGAAGGATGGTTTAGGACATTTTCTGGGTAGAGAAGGTACCAAATCTTACAAACGAATTTAAGCTTAGTTTAAGACTGGACAACAAGACTACTAGTTGGAGATGGAGATTCTTATATGTTACCTGTACATTGGAAACACAGTGCATGTAGAATGCTGTTCATTTTGTGCCCTTGAGAACTGTATCTTTCATGCAGCAAATATGGTCTCACTAGACCTCGTTGCAGTGGTAGCAGTCACAAAACACTTCAGTACAATATATATGTAGATGTTTTTCACAGTGAAAAATATAAAATAAAATAAAAAAAGAGTATGTCACACCCCTGTGGTTACAGACTAAATAATAAGTTACAACCTATAGTACAGACATCCCACATGGGTGTTACATCTGTGGCTGTCAACACTGTATGAGTACTGGCTTGTTTGGCCCACAAAATAGTCAAAACAAAACCTAAAAACTAAAATGAAATGAAGCCACTGACACATCAACCTGATGATGGCAGGTGTGGTGGTAGAGTTGGTGCTGATGGTGGTTGTGATGTGCCATGGACAGTTACTATAGTTCAGTGAGCAGCAACAGCAGCTTAGTCTTGGCCTCTCACTCATTAGAACATGCTGCTGTGGAAGCAGTCACACTGTTCTGTGCAAAGTAAGGGGAAAGATAACATTTAGAACATTTAGGACATATACAGAACAAACCAATTACTGACTGTATCTGTATGCACGTTAAATCTGTGGTTTGCAAAACTGTTATGCCACTGGAAAATGTGCTGCTCCTGGCACTGATAATGTTAAGTGGTGGTAGTGATTGTCATGGGCTGGATGGCACTGGTATCAGCTCAGTGACCCAGCAGCAACTTAGATTATAGGTCAGTCTCAGGCTCTCACCCGCTGGTATGCAATCAGTCATAAAACACTGTTCTGTACATGTGTATAATGTACACTACAGGGCCTATGCACTAAAGGTTCATTAAAAAAAAAATCGCCGGGCCATTTAAATCGCCGTTTTTATGAGCGTTGCTATCCCGGTATTCAGAAAGCCTTGTTACCGGTCATAGCAAAATTCACAAAACGGGCGATTAGCCGGTGATCTGATGAATGACCCTCTGAAAAGGCCTTACCCAGCGAGTTGTATTTGCTGTCTCTCCCTGAGCAAATCTCGCCCAAAATTCATGTATATAAATTTTAATTTTGTTAATAGTGTAGATGAGCAAGGGGTCTTCTGAGCTGAACCACATTGGTTTCATCCTCGGGGACCCCCTACTTCCCGAGATACAGGCCCCGTTATGGGTACCGGTCCCTGAGGCTATCTGCTATGGTAATGAAATTTACTGTAAATGCATTTTTATTGCATAGGATTCATGCCAGGGGTCTCTGGGGCTAATATTAATGGATATCAGCTCCAGAGATTCTCGGCTTCAATCCTATGCAGGAAAAATGCATTTTTTTCTAAGTCCTAACTCGCGGCATCTCTGCAGGTTTCCAACACGTTCACGCCAACTTTTTCTGGTGTGAGGATTTTGTGATAAAATCACCATTCTAGAGCGGCGATAGGCGTTGATAGCCTAATTAATGCTACTAGAATTGCACAAGTTTATGAACATGCTGAAAAGCGGCGATAAGTGGCTTATCACTGCTGCCTCTGTGATTTTTTTTTATGACTAATTTTTTGGGGGAGATTCAGTCTTTTATCGCCCACTTATCACCGCTTACTGAATAGCAGTAGGCATTTTGGGGCGATAAGTGGCTTATGAACGCTTACTGCATAGGCCCCTACATGTTCAAGCTTTTCCACTGGAAAAAAAAGGAGTATGTCCATGGGCCCTCAATCCCACCCTGTGTCACAGAATAAACATTTAGGACATACATACAGGACAAGTCGATGCTGTATGAGTGCTGGCTTGTTCGTTGGAGTACCGTATGGTTCCTCTTTTTCATCTTCGCTGTCAGAATTATAGTCAGGGCCCAATATAAGCTGCTCCCCACTGAAATGTAACCATAAAATTTTTATTTCCAACATGCTGCCATTTATTTTCAGCTTCTCGACATTGTTGGCAGTAGCATTCTGCGACAGTAATTTATACAGTAAGGTTCACAGTGATGCTCAATACTCACTCAGAGTACACACTGGAAGGTGTACAGCTTAAGTATGCTTCGCCAGGCTGACATAGGGACTACATATTATACTTTTTTTCTTCCACTGCATAAATGGACTGGCCCTGACGTCAACTGGTTGGACATCTTTTTAGAAAGGAAAGGTATACAGGGATATACCAAATAAGTATACATGGGAAGCATGTTGATCCAGAGATTAATCCGATTGCCAATTCTTGGAGCCAGGAAGGAATTTATTTTTCCCCTTATGAGATATCATTGGATGATATGACTCTGGGGTTTTTTGTTTGCCTTCCTCTGGATCAAAAAGTACGTATAGATATAGGATAAAATATCTGTTGTCTAAATTTAGCATAGATTGAACTTGATGGACGTATGTCTTTTTTCAACCTCATCTACTATGTAACTATGTAACTGCTCTTTTATGATTGAAATAATCTTTCACCATTCTCGACACAGAGTAGGTTGCTTTAGTCTTAGCAGCAGCATCTTTGCGCATGTCTGCTATCCCTGAACAGATATCTTCTTCCTCTGTATTATTATCTGACTATTACACAAATGTTAGATTTCAGATATGTCTTGCTTGTTGCTGATAGACATCAATACTTATACTGTACCAACAGCACAAGACAACTATTTCTGGAGAAGCAGAAGGACGAGGTACATGGGACTTTTGAGCTGACAACTTTGCAATCAGGAACTGTTTGTGGGTGTTTACAGTAAATCTGCGTATGCTGAATGAGTGCAAGAAACAAAGGCAAGTTTGGCATAAACTGGGTCAAGCATGCTTTCCAAAATGTACTGCTCATATCTCAATATAGTGAAAACCCTTGAGTCCTAATTAAGTACAGGAATAACCAAGGACATGGTACTGTATCTATCATTTTTCCTTCTGCTTCTCTGTTTTTCCAGAAGATTAATACGTATTATGATATACACTGAACTCTAAACTCACTTCTCGTGTTTCTATTTCCAATGGTTTAAGAAATTCAAGTAAAACAAAGTTTTTTCCAGTGAGTAAGATAACTCCCTCTTCTGCCCTATCTTATCTGATGCAGTGTACAGTAGCTAGGGATTTCTTGATGCTGTTCCTGAATTCTTTATAGCATAGAAGGTGGAATTCCCCTTGTTACAACCTCTTGCTTCAGTTGATGATATGGCTGTCAGGGTTCTGCTCGCCACAAACCAGGGTCGGACCGCGAGGCTGAGGTGGGGTTGTAAAAGCACCGACCTGAGACCGCGCAGGCTGATCCGGATTGCGCAGTTCGTAGTCATATGTCGCAGGATCAGGATTGGAGAAGACAGCGTCGTCGTTGTACAAGCCAGGGTCAGAACAGGAGACGTCAGGATAAACATTGTCCATGCAGGAGTTCGGCAATAAGGAGATAGGAGAAACCCGCTTCAGCTTAGGAGCGCGGGGTTGGCCTTTGCGCGAGCGACGACCATGGCCCATGGTGCTGGTCACAGGAGATGGTAGGCAGACCAGAATAGCACACCGTCTTGCTGCACGGGTGCACCAGTGCTACAGCGCAAAAGTCCTGAGCGGGCAAGGGAATCCACTGTTTCAGCGCAGGAACCAGGACACGGCCTCTCTATATTAGGGAAAGAGTAGGCCCCAGGAACCAGGAAGCTGTAGATACAGGGAAACCTCCGCTTCAGTGCAGGAATCCAGGAGACTGCAGAACGCAGGGACGAAACCACTACTTAGTGCAGGAATCCAGGAGGCTGAAGGACGCAGGAACGAATCTCTGCTTCAGCACAGGGGAACAAGCGGCTTGAAGGGAGCTGAAGGATGCAGGACGTAACCTGGAATCAGCATTGGAGAACAAACGGCTTGAAGGAAGCTGAAGGACGCAGGGCGTGACCTGGTATCAGCAAAGGGGAACAAGCGAGAGCTTGTGGCAAAACAGTTGACATCCAGTAAGGACTATGCTCGGCAAGGAGCATTATGGGCAAGCAATACTTAAAGGCCAGCGGGCCAATCCCCGGCGGGGGTGTGAAGGTACTGCCCCTAATGAGTGAATGCAAGTATAGTTTGCAATGAAAGGCTGCACAGCTGCAGTAGATACCAGAGGGAGTGTGTATTGCTTTGAGTGAATCCAGGCTGCAGCAAACCTCAGGAAAGCTGTTCCAGAACTGCACCGGTCTGCAAGGTAAGGTAACCAGTAAACCGTGGAGCGGATTCCTTACAGTACCCCCCCCTTAACGCGAGACCTCCGGGCGAACATGAGCACTCATAGAGTTGGAGGCCCGGGAATTGTTGCTGAACCGTCTAGGATTGGGGCTAGAGTCGTACTCCAGAGACTCATGATTAGTCCTTAGTGTACCCCCACCCCCCGGTGAGAACTTTGGCCAGACAGGACCATCCATGGGCCTTGGGGACATTGAGTTGTTCCTAAAATTCATTAGGTAGAAAGGGCATCCGTAAACGAGCAGTTCTTTGGTGAGTACAGTTCTAGGATATAAGATTGATGGAGGAAACATCCTTGGTACATGGCTTGCGTCGCAAAATGTCTTGGAAATCCAGGGCTGTGAAGAACCAGAGAGTTCCAGAGCAAAAACGGTAGAAGAACCCCCACTGAAAGCCCAGTCCTTAATAAAGAAACCTGAATCTAGGATCCGCGGCCCTGATAGTTGATCGAATACACCAGGAGAAACTTTGTAACAGAAAAAGTCTTGGCTGACCACTGCATGTTGGAATTTGCGAGGAATTTTTCCTCTAGAAGGCTCCCAGGTAATGGTTAGTAAGGGTATAGGCTGGTTAGAAGCATCTCCCGGTATTGGTATGGAAGGTGACAAGGCAAGCAGTAAACCAGGCATAGGGACCGAAATCTTGGGATACGTACAGAGTATTTCCAACTGAGAGGAAATAACAGGGGCAACCGAAAATTCCGAGGGACAAAACCATGGTTTAGCAGGAGCAGAGAAGCAAACAACAGTAGAGCTCTCCAATACTGGGAAATCTTCATTGGGAGATAATATTGTCAGTGAATCAGGAATAGTCCTTGGGATCTTCAAATCAGTAGCTTGAGAAAAAGGCAGAGCCAGGGTAGTGGTGGGAGGGAAGCTAACATCAGAAGCTGAAGTCTGTACCTCAGTGACAGGGCCCTGAGAATCAACAAGCAGCAAGTATGAACTATGAAAACTCTTAATGACATGCACCTTAGGAGTACAAAGAGTCTTCTCTAAAACTGCAATGGCCCTAACCACAGGGGTACCTAACCTGACAAAAACATGAATTGGTGTGTTTTCTAGTGCAAAATCTCTGATCACAGGACTCCTAACCGATAGTGAGGGTATCTGGGTTTGATTAGGGAAAAAATCAGATGTATTGATAAGTGACATAGAAACACTTACTGAGATTCTAAATTTGCTGGACATGTGAGAAAAAATACCCTTTAAGACAGGAGCTTTAATCTCCCCCCCGAGTAACCCCATGTTTGCTGGGACATATTTAGACACAGTACTGAGGGACTGGGTTTCAGCAAAGGCAGGACAGCTAAAAAGCTCAGATTTAAACCCCAGGACTTGTAATATGTGCATGGTGTCCTCAGACAGTACTAAGGGAGTGACCGCAGATATGCTGATCCCCAAAGGATTAGCCTGGAGAGAGAAATCAGGAGAGCCCCCAGACAGGATACCCCTTATAGAAAGAGCCTCAGAATCAGAAGGAGAATCATTACCTCTCAGAGTCTCAAAACTAGTAAGACACAATTCAGCGAAAAGGGAAACAGTATGCAAGCTTTTTACTGATCTATATGAAAAAGCGTCACTTTTGGGAGAAAACCGTGCGTCCGCAAACATTCCTGGGAACACAATATGAACCCCAGGAGAGACATACAGACTACTGTATGCCTTTAACCCTAAGCTTAAAGAGGAGGAGAACTCAGACAGCACACGGGGGTTAATCATAACTGTACTGGTCTCTGAAGTAGGTATTTGGTAAGGGATGTCTGGGAAACCAGAACTTACTGCAGACTCCATAATGTGGGAACTATGCGCTGAAGCAGGGATCACCGCTATGTGGGCGACAGGCTGGTTCAGTGAAATACCCGGGAGAAGGAACTCTGCGACTAAGCTTAGGGAAAAACCTGACTCCTGAATACATTTAACAGGAACCAGAACTTTAGCCGAAGTCTCCGGAGACGAAACTGCGGAAACTTGAGCTGAAGCAGGGGATTTATAGCAAAGAATATCTAGAGACTCCGTACGGTTATGGGAATCCCTCAATGCAACCTCTGCTGTCTGACTTGTGGACTCATTCTCTGAGGCTACAACGAAGGCATTAACTTGGAGGCAGCAAGAATTTACAGGGGTTAATGCAGACAATGCCTGAGAGTAATACATAGGTAACCTTTTCTCTGTATTAGAAGAGAGCAGGAATCTCTCGTCTGAAGCTAGGGGTGTGACCGTGGCTGACAGAGAACAGGGATTTACCAAAGGAAACTCAGAGAGCTGCCCCACAGAGGTTAATACAGAAATAACCCTGGGAACAGAACTTAGGGATTCTTTCTCTGACGGGGAAAGCGCGCAGGACTGTCTAGCAGAGTTTAAAGCTGGAAAACCCTCAAGACCTAGAGAGAGGGATTCAAAGCTAGAAATAGGAGAACTAAGGGACTTATTCTCTGATACAAGAACCTTAGTGTTAGTTAGTGACACATATGTGTTCTCCAAGGGGACCTCACAGGACTGATCGGCAGGGGTTAATGTAGACATATCATTAGTGTCAGGGAACCCGGGCATACAATCAGAGCTTGGGACTGTGGCAGTTACTACGTTGGGAGATATTGGTAATAGTTCTGTTTGGTCATCTCCCGGAGAGAGAGATACGTCCCCCGGTTTAGCAACAGGACTGGTAGCCGAGGGATACCGCCAAACGACGGCGTGAGCGGCTAAGAGACGATCCTGTTTTAACAAGCAATCATCCAATGCACGGGAAAGTAAATGCAGCGTCTCGTGAGCGAGAGCCACCATGACGGAAGGTTCCGGGAATACTATAGGAATGTCCAAGGATAAAGTCAGGGCATTGAGTGTACTACAGGCGTTGACCAGTTCCACAGGACTCAGCTCTTCCCCAGTTAAAGGGGAATCAGGGGAGCCAGCAATGTTAGCAATGGCCAAAACACTGGCCAGATACTGTTTTAAGTCTCTGAGGCAGTAAGCCTTATAAACCAGATTATTACGGCATTTCTTTTGCAAGGGAGTCAAGCCCTCCAACATAAACGGATCTTCCATCAGAGGTATTATATCGCACAAATAATTATTCTCAAACTGGGACTGGTCTACAGGCTGGGACAGGTTTTTAGGAAAAAACTTACCAACCCACACCTCAGCGGGGTCCGAGTTTGTAAGGCCGAGCATACTGTCAGGGTTCTGCTCGCCACAAACCAGGGTCGGACCGCGAGGCTGAGGTGGGGTTGTAAAAGCACCAACCTGAGACCGCGCAGGCTGATCCGGATTGCGCAGTTCGTAGTCATATGTCGCAGGATCAGGATTGGAGAAGACAGCGTCGTCGTTGTACAAGCCAGGGTCAGAACAGGAGACGTCAGGATAAACATTGTCCATGCAGGAGTTCGGCAATAAGGAGATAGGAGAAACCCGCTTCAGCTTAGGAGCGCGGGGTTGGCCTTTGCGCGAGCGACGACCATGGCCCATGGTGCTGGTCACAGGAGATGGTAGGCAGACCAGAATAGCACACCGTCTTGCTGCACGGGTGCACCAGTGCTACAGCGCAAAAGTCCTGAGCGGGCAAGGGAATCCACTGTTTCAGCGCAGGAACCAGGACACGGCCTCTCTATATTAGGGAAAGAGTAGGCCCCAGGAACCAGGAAGCTGTAGATACAGGGAAACCTCCGCTTCAGTGCAGGAATCCAGGAGACTGCAGAACGCAGGGACGAAACCACTACTTAGTGCAGGAATCCAGGAGGCTGAAGGACGCAGGAACGAATCTCTGCTTCAGCACAGGGGAACAAGCGGCTTGAAGGGAGCTGAAGGATGCAGGACGTAACCTGGAATCAGCATTGGAGAACAAACGGCTTGAAGGAAGCTGAAGGACGCAGGGCGTGACCTGGTATCAGCAAAGGGGAACAAGCGAGAGCTTGTGGCAAAACAGTTGACATCCAGTAAGGACTATGCTCGGCAAGGAGCATTATGGGCAAGCAATACTTAAAGGCCAGCGGGCCAATCCCCGGCGGGGGTGTGAAGGTACTGCCCCTAATGAGTGAATGCAAGTATAGTTTGCAATGAAAGGCTGCACAGCTGCAGTAGATACCAGAGGGAGTGTGTATTGCTTTGAGTGAATCCAGGCTGCAGCAAACCTCAGGAAAGCTGTTCCAGAACTGCACCGGTCTGCAAGGTAAGGTAACCAGTAAACCGTGGAGCGGATTCCTTACAGTACCCCCCCCCTTAACGCGAGACCTCCGGGCGAACATGAGCACTCATAGAGTTGGAGGCCCGGGAATTGTTGCTGAACCGTCTAGGATTGGGGCTAGAGTCGTACTCCAGAGACTCATGATTAGTCCTTAGTGTACCCCCACCCCCCGGTGAGAACTTTGGCCAGACAGGACCATCCATGGGCCTTGGGGACATTGAGTTGTTCCTAAAATTCATTAGGTAGAAAGGGCATCCGTAAACGAGCAGTTCTTTGGTGAGTACAGTTCTAGGATATAAGATTGATGGAGGAAACATCCTTGGTACATGGCTTGCGTCGCAAAATGTCTTGGAAATCCAGGGCTGTGAAGAACCAGAGAGTTCCAGAGCAAAAACGGTAGAAGAACCCCCACTGAAAGCCCAGTCCTTAATAAAGAAACCTGAATCTAGGATCCGCGGCCCTGATAGTTGATCGAATACACCAGGAGAAACTTTGTAACAGAAAAAGTCTTGGCTGACCACTGCATGTTGGAATTTGCGAGGAATTTTTCCTCTAGAAGGCTCCCAGGTAATGGTTAGTAAGGGTATAGGCTGGTTAGAAGCATCTCCCGGTATTGGTATGGAAGGTGACAAGGCAAGCAGTAAACCAGGCATAGGGACCGAAATCTTGGGATACGTACAGAGTATTTCCAACTGAGAGGAAATAACAGGGGCAACCGAAAATTCCGAGGGACAAAACCATGGTTTAGCAGGAGCAGAGAAGCAAACAACAGTAGAGCTCTCCAATACTGGGAAATCTTCATTGGGAGATAATATTGTCAGTGAATCAGGAATAGTCCTTGGGATCTTCAAATCAGTAGCTTGAGAAAAAGGCAGAGCCAGGGTAGTGGTGGGAGGGAAGCTAACATCAGAAGCTGAAGTCTGTACCTCAGTGACAGGGCCCTGAGAATCAACAAGCAGCAAGTATGAACTATGAAAACTCTTAATGACATGCACCTTAGGAGTACAAAGAGTCTTCTCTAAAACTGCAATGGCCCTAACCACAGGGGTACCTAACCTGACAAAAACATGAATTGGTGTGTTTTCTAGTGCAAAATCTCTGATCACAGGACTCCTAACCGATAGTGAGGGTATCTGGGTTTGATTAGGGAAAAAATCAGATGTATTGATAAGTGACATAGAAACACTTACTGAGATTCTAAATTTGCTGGACATGTGAGAAAAAATACCCTTTAAGACAGGAGCTTTAATCTCCCCCCCGAGTAACCCCATGTTTGCTGGGACATATTTAGACACAGTACTGAGGGACTGGGTTTCAGCAAAGGCAGGACAGCTAAAAAGCTCAGATTTAAACCCCAGGACTTGTAATATGTGCATGGTGTCCTCAGACAGTACTAAGGGAGTGACCGCAGATATGCTGATCCCCAAAGGATTAGCCTGGAGAGAGAAATCAGGAGAGCCCCCAGACAGGATACCCCTTATAGAAAGAGCCTCAGAATCAGAAGGAGAATCATTACCTCTCAGAGTCTCAAAACTAGTAAGACACAATTCAGCGAAAAGGGAAACAGTATGCAAGCTTTTTACTGATCTATATGAAAAAGCGTCACTTTTGGGAGAAAACCGTGCGTCCGCAAACATTCCTGGGAACACAATATGAACCCCAGGAGAGACATACAGACTACTGTATGCCTTTAACCCTAAGCTTAAAGAGGAGGAGAACTCAGACAGTACACGGGGGTTAATCATAACTGTACTGGTCTCTGAAGTAGGTATTTGGTAAGGGATGTCTGGGAAACCAGAACTTACTGCAGACTCCATAATGTGGGAACTATGCGCTGAAGCAGGGATCACCGCTATGTGGGCGACAGGCTGGTTCAGTGAAATACCCGGGAGAAGGAACTCTGCGACTAAGCTTAGGGAAAAACCTGACTCCTGAATACATTTAACAGGAACCAGAACTTTAGCCGAAGTCTCCGGAGACGAAACTGCGGAAACTTGAGCTGAAGCAGGGGATTTATAGCAAAGAATATCTAGAGACTCCGTACGGTTATGGGAATCCCTCAATGCAACCTCTGCTGTCTGACTTGTGGACTCATTCTCTGAGGCTACAACGAAGGCATTAACTTGGAGGCAGCAAGAATTTACAGGGGTTAATGCAGACAATGCCTGAGAGTAATACATAGGTAACCTTTTCTCTGTATTAGAAGAGAGCAGGAATCTCTCGTCTGAAGCTAGGGGTGTGACCGTGGCTGACAGAGAACAGGGATTTGCCAAAGGAAACTCAGAGAGCTGCCCCACAGAGGTTAATACAGAAATAACCCTGGGAACAGAACTTAGGGATTCTTTCTCTGACGGGGAAAGCGCGCAGGACTGTCTAGCAGAGTTTAAAGCTGGAAAACCCTCAAGACCTAGAGAGAGGGATTCAAAGCTAGAAATAGGAGAACTAAGGGACTTATTCTCTGATACAAGAACCTTAGTGTTAGTTAGTGACACATATGTGTTCTCCAAGGGGACCTCACAGGACTGATCGGCAGGGGTTAATGTAGACATATCATTAGTGTCAGGGAACCCGGGCATACAATCAGAGCTTGGGACTGTGGCAGTTACTACGTTGGGAGATATTGGTAATAGTTCTGTTTGGTCATCTCCCGGAGAGAGAGCTACGTCCCCCGGTTTAGCAACAGGACTGGTAGCCGAGGGATACCGCCAAACGACGGCGTGAGCGGCTAAGAGACGATCCTGTTTTAACAAGCAATCATCCAATGCACGGGAAAGTAAATGCAGCGTCTCGTGAGCGAGAGCCACCATGACGGAAGGTTCCGGGAATACTATAGGAATGTCCAAGGATAAAGTCAGGGCATTGAGTGTACTACAGGCGTTGACCAGTTCCACAGGACTCAGCTCTTCCCCAGTTAAAGGGGAATCAGGGGAGCCAGCAATGTTAGCAATGGCCAAAACACTGGCCAGATACTGTTTTAAGTCTCTGAGGCAGTAAGCCTTATAAACCAGATTATTACGGCATTTCTTTTGCAAGGGAGTCAAGCCCTCCAACATAAACGGATCTTCCATCAGAGGTATTATATCGCACAAATAATTATTCTCAAACTGGGACTGGTCTACAGGCTGGGACAGGTTTTTAGGAAAAAACTTACCAACCCACACCTCAGCGGGGTCCGAGTTTGTAAGGCCGAGCATACTGTCAGGGTTCTGCTCGCCACAAACCAGGGTCGGACCGCGAGGCTGAGGTGGGGTTGTAAAAGCACCGACCTGAGACCGCGCAGGCTGATCCGGATTGCGCAGTTCGTAGTCATATGTCGCAGGATCAGGATTGGAGAAGACAGCGTCGTCGTTGTACAAGCCAGGGTCAGAACAGGAGACGTCAGGATAAACATTGTCCATGCAGGAGTTCGGCAATAAGGAGATAGGAGAAACCCGCTTCAGCTTAGGAGCGCGGGGTTGGCCTTTGCGCGAGCGACGACCATGGCCCATGGTGCTGGTCACAGGAGATGGTAGGCAGACCAGAATAGCACACCGTCTTGCTGCACGGGTGCACCAGTGCTACAGCGCAAAAGTCCTGAGCGGGCAAGGGAATCCACTGTTTCAGCGCAGGAACCAGGACACGGCCTCTCTATATTAGGGAAAGAGTAGGCCCCAGGAACCAGGAAGCTGTAGATACAGGGAAACCTCCGCTTCAGTGCAGGAATCCAGGATACTGCAGAACGCAGGGACGAAACCACTACTTAGTGCAGGAATCCAGGAGGCTGAAGGACGCAGGAACGAATCTCTGCTTCAGCACAGGGGAACAAGCGGCTTGAAGGGAGCTGAAGGATGCAGGACGTAACCTGGAATCAGCATTGGAGAACAAACGGCTTGAAGGAAGCTGAAGGACGCAGGGCGTGACCTGGTATCAGCAAAGGGGAACAAGCGAGAGCTTGTGGCAAAACAGTTGACATCCAGTAAGGACTATGCTCGGCAAGGAGCATTATGGGCAAGCAATACTTAAAGGCCAGCGGGCCAATCCCCGGCGGGGGTGTGAAGGTACTGCCCCTAATGAGTGAATGCAAGTATAGTTTGCAATGAAAGGCTGCACAGCTGCAGTAGATACCAGAGGGAGTGTGTATTGCTTTGAGTGAATCCAGGCTGCAGCAAACCTCAGGAAAGCTGTTCCAGAACTGCACCGGTCTGCAAGGTAAGGTAACCAGTAAACCGTGGAGCGGATTCCTTACAATGGCAGATTATACTTTTCTTGCAGCTGTTGAAGCGTTTCAGAAAATTCTGTACTATCAAGTAGAGTGTTTGAAAAAGAAGGAATGGATTCAAAGTATCCAAGTCATAATACACATACAGTAAAGTTTGCTCCAGTTTCGGAAATTAGGAAGCCCAAGGGAGGACAGCCCTATAGAAAGGACATTTCTCACTTTAGCGAATAAATGAACACTAAACAACAAAAAAGGCAGCGCTAATAGAAAACTACTGAAAATGGCCAGCAGCCTGAGATATAACTCTGACACCCTAGGTCAGATATAGAGCAAAGAAAAAAGGTTATATCTGTGGCTCTTGGCCCCAAGGTGAATATATAATAAAATTGGTATACAACTGGATGGAAGAAGGTGTCCACTTGGCTTCTCCTCATGAAGACGATCAATCATGTAAAAAATCTAAAAGCAAACAGTGTAATACAGTAACTAAAAGACATGCAACAACACTAACACATACAAGACAACGAATGCTGAGACAATCAAATGACTGATTTTAAATGAAAAACATTTAATACAACAACTCAATGTATACAATTATAACACTAAAAAGAATAGGTCACATGTGCACTCCAACACTAACTAGGCTGGCCGCTTACCAGACATTGAAAAGTAGAAGGCAGTGGATAAATCTGAGAGTATCCCCTCTCGTGATGGCAGGTTTCAGCTCCCAAACGTCTCACACGATCAGCAGGGGCTTCCGAGGGGGACCCTCCTTGCCTTCCACATCACAGACCTCCGCTGGGCAGACGAACCGGGCAGCGGGCACCCTCAGGGGTGAAAAAAGGAAGGAAGCGCCGTCTTCCGAAACACATAGGGTGGTCTACGTGTGCACAGCTGTTGTTACAGTACCCACCACACTTGTACTATCATCTCCACGGACTATTCCCAGCCATTGTGCTGTCCACGGTTGATCTTGTGTTGAGCTAGACATTGACGATTCCGCAGGCTTGTTGCTGCTGGCTTGCATCCTGCGCTGCTGTTGCGCACGTGGTGACGCGTGTTCCTGCGACACGCTGCCCGGTTCGTCTGCCCAGCGGAGGTCTGTGATGTGGAAGGCAAGGAGGGTCCCCCTCGAAAGCCCCTGCTGATCGTGTGAGACGTTTGGGAGCTGAAAACTGCCATCACGAGAGGCAAATTTTATTATATATTCACCTTGGGGCTAAGCGCCACAGATATAACCTTTTTTCTTTGAATAAATGAACACTGGTATACTTCCTAGTAAAGCCAGCAATACAGAACACATATTTACTGTGAATGACATCTTTCTGTTGCTGAAGCCAATACCCAGTGAACTGTCAAATGTAGTCCTTATTTTGACCAGTACCACTTTTTCAAGTATAGCATTAAAGTGAATAGCTAACACAACAGCATTTTTCATGGTCGTGGTGACTTTCCCCTGCAGCTCAATGTACAAATCTGGAATGGCTTCTATATAGAAATGAAATCTAGGGGGAATTTGATTTCACGGGCACCTCCACTAATCTGAAAAATGCCTACTGAATTATTAATAAATATAGGATGCAGATCCAACGCTAACATAGCAGTCATCGCTCAAGTTTGCTCCTGTGCAAATGGGTGTCCGGAATCAAACGTTCTCCTTTTTTAAAGAGTGTTTGACAGTTGTTTGTGACCAATAAAGTAATTAAGTTTGGACGAAGGCTTAGCCTTAGACTTTCAGCTTCATCAACAGCAGCACCAGGGATTCTTATGAAGGCATAAGGACATTAGGGAATAATTCTAGTCAGTTATGTTTTGGAGTTGTGGATTCTGATGAACATGAACAGTATTTACCAATGTTATTCCCACTAGTTGGTGATGTACTATCCCTTCAAGACAAGGGTTTGTCTTTTGAGACTGAAGTGACTTCGCTTCATGTCATAGCATGGAGGTGGAAGTGCCTTGTGTGCCTACTTCTGCTTATGTTTGCATTGCAAAGTTTGCAGATTGCTTGCATATATTTTCTGAGTTATGGTAGGGAACTTTCCAAACTTAAGGGGTGGATTTGTTTGTCTTTTTTTTGCCAGGCATGACAACACATTTGTCAATGTCTTGAGGTAGCATAGGCTGCTTTACACTTTTTACTTCAGCACAATTATCATCACCATCACCTCCATCAATAGAATAATCATTAACTTCAAGTTGAAAAGAAGCATCTTTGATAATAGTGATTTTTAAAATATTGGTTGAGAATTTTAAAATGGGACATGGAGGGGGTGAAGTTGGATGTAAGCTGCTTCAAAGTGTCAGAAATATCAGAACTCGTGGTTACCCTTTTTAGACTCTCTCCAAGTTTAGGATAGACATTAGAAGGTGGATAACCTTGGGCACTCACTTCAAAACAGAGCCTTATAGTAGTAGTACATATAGAACTAGTAGTACATCTAGATACTCTGAGTCCTTCTTTGCCACTCTATGTGATTTATGCGATGTTGGCTATGATTTGTTTCTACAAGTTGAAAGTCAACAACACTTTTTCTCTCCAAGCTTGAAAGATGTAATTATATTTATAATTATATAAATATTGGTATACAACAAAAAACAAATAAGCCCAAATCTACATCCAATATTACAAAAATACACAGTGAAATACCTATTACTCTATTTAAAAAGGGTCATTTAGTTAAACCCTTTGGCAAAAGTGTTATAATTGAAGGTTTGTCATATTGGATGTAGCTTTGGGTTTCTTTGTTTTTTGTTGCAAACATTTAGCCACGCCCACTAATACTCCAAAGTGTGTGTGTGTGTGTAAATTAATTGGCTGGCGAAATTCACGTGATGCTGCTGGCGCTTGAAATTTCAACTTCAGTTGTCTCCGTCAATGCTGTACTTCACCGCCGCGAGTCGTTTGCAGTTTGAAAACTTCCATCGGCAAACATTAAAGAGTGATGAACGTGCGCACGCACATCGCGTGGCAGCCAGAGTGAGCGGGGCCTTAGCCAGAGAAACTCGGCGACAACCGTAATGAACATGCAGCCAGGATATGAAAAGCTTAATCGCATCATGCTAGGGACAAAGCACATTCTAAACTTCTGCTGAAATAGAAGGGATCTCCCATGGTCACATATTACCCTCCCAGTGTAATATTTACTTGGGAAGCGGCTCTTGCTGAGAGTATGCACTCTTGATAAGGCATTTGCATTACCATGCAGTATGCCAGCTGGGAGCTTGACAGTAAACCTAAAAGGTTGCAAGGAAAGGAAGCAACGAGTGACTTTTGAATGTTTGTTTGTGCATCCATTGAAATGAAGCTTGGTCTTAACCACATGAAGGTTCTGTCCAATAGGTAGTAGTTTAAGGTCTCAGCTGCCCATTTAACTGCCTGGCATTCTATTTCTAACATAGCATATGTTTGCTCTCTTGACAGTAACATATGGCTCAGATAGAAAGGCTTGTACTCTGCTGGAACCTCTTCTTCTAGATCATAATAGGCTTTTTGGGCTTCACCAAGCAGAAAAGGTGCTACAATGCCAGCCCACAAAGTGAAGGGCCAATGTGTGGTACCTGGCAGCAGTGTGCGCAATGGCCAGGCGGTACACCTCAACGTCATCTTGTGGCATTATCTTCTGCAGTCTCTCCAGAATTGGTCATAGTTCTGCATCACTTGCTGTGACTGTGGCTGTTTGGGACAGGTGCTGGATCATGTCCCTCAGAGTTGCATGGTCCTCTCTTTGCACCTCTGTAATGGTCCAAATCTGAGTGTGTAACAGTGGGGTTGCCTCCTGCTTTACAGTGGTGGCCCACAGCAGGGCTTTTAAAACATCCACCATACTGGCCCTGGGCTCCCTTTGGAAAACCCACTGTAACTCCATTTGTGGCAAGGTGACTGGTGATCAGTGACAAACAGACAGTTTGCAGCAGGAGTGTGATCCACATACTTAAACCAAATAACAGATGTGGGTAAAAACAAAGAAGTGATTGAGGGGACTGCCACTCTGCTGACAGGAAAAATGTCGGGAATTTACCAGG